>NC_047106.1:115491260-115747428 GCF_902500255.1 Thalassophryne amazonica | reverse complement strand
CCGATGTTGAGCTGCTGACCCTGTCTCTACGGCCGTTTTATCTCCCGAAGGAATTCCCGTGTGTGGTAGTCAGCTGTGTCTACATTCCCCCCAGTGCTAACACCAGGGTAGCAGCGGAACTATTAGCTGAGGATGCTAGCTCTATGATGGCTAGGTACCCTGATGCTCCACTGTTCATTATGGGTGATTTTAACAGCTGTAGACTGGACACTGTTATGCCATCATTACATCAGTACGTGGATATTCCCACGAGAAAGCACAACACTCTGGATTTATGTTACGGGAACATTTCTGATGCGTTTACTGTACAGGCACATCCTCCACTCGGCTTCTCCGACCACAATGTTGTTGTTTTGCTTCCGCATTACAGGACAGTACTAAAACGGGCTAAGCCTTCCACCTACAGCGCCTCCATTTGGTCGGAGGATGCAATTGCACAGCTGCAGGGCTCCATTGCGTGCACGGACTGGGAGATTTTTGAAGGAGATTTGGAGCACAGAGTTTCAGTAATCACAGATTACATTAAATTCTGTATATCATCCACTATACCAATAAGAACATTTAGAAATACCCAAATTCTAATCCTTGGATTACATCTCACATTAAGAGCAGTATGAGAGACAGATTCAAAGCCTTCCAGCGTGGGGATTGGAACACAGTTAATACACTGAACAGACAGGTAAAAATGACATAACTACTGTAAGGCTAAACTCAGATACAAGGACAAGATTGAACAAGAGTTCAGCAGCATGGACACTAGGGAGGCCTACAAGAAAATCAAGGTCCTCTCTGGTCAAACATCTGGTCACAATATAATACCTGACCCTACCATTTCTGCTGATACTCTCAATACATTCTATACATGTTTTGATAGTACTGATAACTCTGCCCTCTGTGAGGTACTTCTTGGTGCCCTGCCCCTGGACATTCCATCCCACCCGCCATTTACGGAGGATGATGTACGTTTGCAGTTAAGTAGATGTAAGGTGGCGAAGGCATCAGGGCCAGAGGTGCTGAAACTATGTGCTATGGAGTTGTCCCCAGTTCTGTACTCCATCTTCTGGGACTCCATCAGATCAGCATACATTCCCACAGTCTGGAAACCTCCACAATCATCCCAGTTCCCAAAAAGCCACGTCCATCCGAGCCAAATCATTACAGGCCAATTGCTCTTACCTCCGTTATCATGAAATGCTTGGAAAAACTTATTCTTCACACCATTCTCCCAGCTGTCAGACCACTGCTGGACCCATACCAGTTTGCTTACAGGGCCAGGCGGGGAACCGAGGATGCTGTGGCATGCCTCCTCCACCCCTTGTTGCAACATCTCGAGTCACCTCGTACCTTTGCATCCATACTATTCATTGATTTTAGCTCGGCATTTAATACAATACAACAGCCCCAAATGATTAAGAAGCTCCAAACTCTCAATCTGTCTCCACTCTTCATTCATTGGATTCACAACTTCCTCAGCAACAAACCACAGTCTGTCAGATTTGGCTCAGACACTTCATCAACCATTATCACCAATACTGGTGCCTCCCAGGGGTGTGTACTCAGCCCTTTCTTGTACACCCTCTACACCAACGAATGCACCAGCCCCTCACCCACAACTACATATTTTACATACTCTGATGACACTGCCATTCTTGCTCTTCTCAAGGACAGTAACTCCATAATCGCCTTCCATCAGTCTGTTACCAATTTCACTAAGTGGTGCTCGGATAACTTCTTGGAGCTTAATGTGGACAAGACTAAGGAGCTACTGATTCATACTCAATCACACACCCCGGACTTGGCCCCCATTAACATTCATAACAAAACAGTTGAGCGTGTCAATCATTTCAAATATCTCAGACTCATATTGGACAATAAGCTCACCTTTGATCAACATGTCATTGACATCCATAAATGTTCCCAGCAAAGACTCCATATCCTTCGTAAGCTCCGTGCCCTCTCTGTCACCCCAAAACTCCTGTTATTGTTATAGTCCAGTATCATTCAACCCATACTTCTGTACTGCTCACCTTGTTACTTCAATATGCTCTCCATCACATTGGGGCAACTGTTTGTTGTGATTTGGCGCTATACAAGAAAAAAGTTGATTGATTGATTGATCACCAACAGAAATAAACTTATTAAGGTCACTCACACAGCATCCAGAATCATCAGCTTGCCCACCACGGACCTCTCACAACTCAACAATAAGGCAGTCATATGCATGGCCCGGACAACCAGCACAGACTGTAATCATCCTCTCCACTGTTACTTCTGCCTACTGCCCTCTGGTTGCAGGTACAGAACTCTGTGGAGTTCTGTACCTGTACCTGAGTGGAAGCGGGCACGCTTTAATAAAAGCTTTGTCCCTTCTGCCATAGCAGTTTTAAACAGTTTATAACATGTCCTGATCACTTGTCATTTGTATGTGTGTTCTGTGTCTATATGTGTTTTTATGTGACAGTTGCTGTGAAAATAAATCTCCCCCTGGGAACAATAAAGGTCTATTTATCTATCCTTATTTTGCCTCTTCCTTTGGCTCACCCCCTGCCCCAGCTTTGATGTATTAGTTGCTTATTTACATCATGTGTTTATTCTCGGTTCTAGTGTTGCTTTGTTACTCGGCTTGCCTCTACTGGTGGTTGGCTCTCACTGCGGTATTGTATCACTTCCTGTTCCGGAGCACAGCGGTGTTTTGCTGTATCTGTTAGCTGTTTAATCTGCGCAGTTAGATTGATCTAGATAACGATTTGTTTCAGCGTGTAATCTTCATGTGCCTTAACTAAAGCACTCCGTCTGCTGAATCACCTCTAAATTATTTACACATTATTCACTTTGTGGTCTTTAGGAATCCGCTAGCTTAGCGCAGCTACTAGCTCTTAGCCGGTTTAGCATGGTGGCTTCTCCTGTCTCTCCCGCACTTTTCTGCTCTGGGTGTGAAATGTTTAGTTATTCCTCGGCCTCCTTTAGCAGTAATGATACTTGTAATAAGTGTAGCTTATTTGTAGCTTTGGAGGCCAGGCTGGGCGAATTGGAGACTCGGCTCCGCACTGTGGAAAATTCTACAGCTAGCCAGGCCCCTGTAGTCGGTGCGGACCAAGGTAGCTTAGCCGCCGTTAGTGCCCTTCCAGCAGATCCCGAGCAGCTGGGAAAGCAGGCCGACTGGGTGACTGTGAGGAGGAAGCGTAGCCCTAAACAGAAGCCCCATGTACACCACCAACCCGTTCACATTTCTAACCGTTTTTCCCCACTCGGCGACACACCCGCCAAGGATCAAACTCTGGTTATTGGCGACTCTGTTTTGAGAAATGTGAAGTTAGCGACACCAGCAACCATAGTCAATTGTCTTCCGGGGGCCAGAGCAGGTGACATTGAAGGAAATTTGAAACTGCTGGCTAAGGCTAAGCGTAAATTTGGTAAGATTGTAATTCACGTCGGCAGTAATGACACCCGGTTACGCCAATCGGAGGTCACTAAAATTAACATTGAATCGGTGTGTAACTTTGCAAAAACAATGTCAGACTCTGTAGTTTTCTCTGGGCCCCTCCCCAATCGGACCGGGAGTGACATGTTTAGCCGCATGTTCTCCCTGAATTGCTGACTGTCTGAGTGGTGTCCAAAAAATGAGGTGGGCTTCATAGATAATTGGCAAAGCTTCTGGGGAAAACCTGGTCTTGTTAGGAGAGACGGTATCCATCCCACTTTGGATGGAGCAGCTCTCATTTCTAGAAATCTGGCCAATTTTCTTAAATCCTCCAAACCGTGACTATCCAGGGTTGGGACCAGGAAGCAGAGTTGTAGTCTTACACACCTCTCTGCAGCTTCTCTACCCTGCCATCCCCTCATTACCCCATCCCCGTAGAGACGGTGCCTGCTCCCAGACCACCAATAACCAGCAAAAATCTATTTAAGCATAAAAATTCAAAAAGAAAAAATAATATAGCACCTTCAACTGCACCACAGACTAAAACAGTTAAATGTGGTCTATTAAACATTAGGTCTCTCTCTTCTAAGTCCCTGTTAGTAAATTATATAATAATTGATCAACATATTGATTTATTCTGCCTTACAGAAACCTGGTTACAGCAGGATGAATATGTTAGTTTAAATGAGTCAACACCCCCGAGTCACACTAACTGCCAGAACGCTCGTAGCACGGGCCGAGGCGGAGGATTAGCAGCAATCTTCCATTCCAGCTTATTAATTAATCCAAAACCCAGACAGAGCTTTAATTCATTTGAAAGCTTGACTCTTAGTCTTGTCCATCCAAATTGGAAGTCGCAAAAAACAGTTTTATTTGTTATTATCTATCGTCCACCTGGTCGTTACTGTGAGTTTCTCTGTGAATTTTCAGACCTTTTGTCTGACTTAGTGCTTAGCTCAGATAAGATAATTATAGTGGGTGATTTTAACATCCACACAGATGCTGAGAATGACAGCCTCAACACTGCATTTAATCTATTATTAGACTCAACTGGCTTTGCTCAAAATGTAAATGAGTCCACCCACCACTTTAATCATATCTTAGATCTTGTTCTGACTTATGGTATGGAAATTGAAGACTTAACAGTATTCCCTGAAAACTCCCTTCTGTCTGATCATTTCTTAATAACATTTACATTTACTCTGATGGACTACCCAGCAGTGGGGAATAAGTTTTCATTACACTAGAAGTCTTTCAGAAAGCGCTGTAACTAGGTTTAAGGATATGATTCCTTCTTTATGTTCTCTAATGCCATATACCAACACAGTGCAGAGTAGCTACCTAAATTCTGTGAGTGAGATAGAGTATCTCATCAATAGTTTTACATCCTTATTGAAGACAACTTTGAAAGCTGTAGCTCCTCTGAAAAAGAGAGCCTTAAATCAGAAGTGCCTGACTCCGTGGTATAACTCACAAACTCGCAGCTTAAAGCAGATAACCTGTAAGTTGGAGAGGAAATGGCGTCTCACTAATTTAGAAGATCTTCACTTAGCCTGGAAAAAGAGTCTGTTGCTCTATAAAAAACCCCTCCGTAAAGCTAGGACATCTTACTACTCATCACTAATTGAAGAAAATAAGAACAACCCGAGGTTTCTTTTCAGCACTGTAGCCAGGCTGACAAAGAGTCAGAGCTCTGAGCCGAGTATTCCTTTAACTTTAACTAGTAATGACTTCATGACTTTCTTTGCTAATAAAATTCTATTAGAGAAAAAATTACTCATAACCATCCCAAAGACATATCGTATCTTTGGCTGCTTTCAGTGATGCCGGTATTTGGTTAGACTCTTTCTCTCTGATTGTTCTGTCTGAGTTATTTTCATTAGTTACTTCCTCCAAACCATCAACATGTCTATTAGACCCCATTCCTACCAGGCTGCTCAAGGAAGCCCTACCATTAATTAATACTTCAATCTTAAATATGATCAATCTGTCTTTATTATTTGGCTATGTACCACAGGCTTTTAAGGTGGCAGTAATTAAACCGTTACTTAAAAAGCCATCACTTGACCCAGCTATCTTAGCTAATTATAGGCCAATCTCCAACCTTCCTTTTCTCTCAGAAATTCTTGAAAGGGTAGTTGTAAAACAGCTAACTGATCATCTGCAGAGGAATGGTCTATTTGAAGAGTTTCAGTCAGGTTTTAGAATCCATCATAATACAGAAACAGCATTAGTGAAGGTTACAAATGATCTTCTTATGGCCTCAGACAGTGGACTTATCTCTGTGCTTGTTCTGTTAGACCTCAGTGCTGCTTTTGATACTGTTGACCATAAAATTTTATAACAGAGATTAGAGCATGCCATAGGTATTAAAGGCACTGCACTGCGGTGGTTTGAATCATATTTATCTAATAGATTACAATTTGTTCATGTAAATGGGGAATCTTCTTCACAGACTAAGGTTAATTATGGAGTTCCACAAGGTTCTGTGATAGGACCAATTTTATTCACTTTATACATGTTTCCCTTAGGCAGTATTATTAGAAAGCATTGCTTAAATTTTCATTGTTACGCAGATGATACCCAGCTTTATCTATCCATGAAGCCAGAGGACACACACCAATTAGCTAAACTGCAGGATTGTCTTACAGACATAAAGACATGGATGACCTCTAATTTCCTGCTTTTAAACTCAGATAAAACTGAAGTTATTGTACTTGGCCCCACAAATCTTAGAAACATGGTGTCTAACCAGATCCTTACTTTGGATGGCATTACCCTGACCTCTAGTAATACTGTGAGAAATCTTGGAGTCATTTTTGATCAGGATATGTCATTCAATGCGCATATTAAACAAATATGTAGGACTGCTTTTTTGCATTTGCGCAATATCTCTAAAATTTGAAAGGTCTTGTCTCAGAGTGATGCTTAAAAACTAATTCATGCATTTATTTCCTCTAGGCTGGACTATTGTAATTCATTATTATCAGGCTGTCCTAAAAGTTCCCTGAAAAGCCTTCAGTTAATTCAAAATGCTGCAGCTAGAGTACTGACAGGGACTAGAAGGAGAGAGCATATCTCACCCATATTGGCCTCTCTTCATTGGCTTCCTGTTAATTCTAGAATAGAATTTAAAATTCTTCTTCTTACTTATAAGGTTTGGAATAATCAGGTTCCATCTTATCTTAGGGACCTCATAGTACCATATCACCCCAATAGAGCGCTTCACTCTCAGACTGTTCCTAGGGTTTGTAAGAGTAGAATGGGAGGCAGAGCCTTCAGCTTTCAGGCTCCTCTCCTCTGGAACCAGCTCCCAATTCAGATCATGGAGACAGACACCCTCTCTACTTTTAAGATTAGGCTTAAAACTTTCCTTTTTGCTAAAGCTTATAGTTAGGGCTGGATCAGGTGACCCTGAACCATCCCTTAGTTATGCTGCTATAGACTTAGACTGCTGGGGGGTTCCCATGATGCACTGAGTGTTTCTGTCTCTTTTTGCTCTGTATGCACCACTCTGCATTTAATCATTAGTGATTGATCTCTGCTCTCTTCCACAGCATGTCTTTTTCCTGGTTCTCTCCCTCAGCCCCAACCAGTCCCAGCAGAAGACTGCCCCTCCCTGAGCCTGGTTCTGCTGGAGGTTTCTTCCTGTTAAAAGGGAGTTTTTCCTTCCCACTGTCGCCAAGTGCTTGCTCACAGGGGGTCGTTTTGACCGTTGGGGTTTTTCCGTAATTATTGTATGGCCTTGCCTTACAACATAAAGCGCCTTGGGGCAGCTGTTTGTTGTGATTTGGCGCTATATAAATAAAGTTGATTTGATTTGATTTTACTTTGTTTTTTTGTGACTTTTCATACTTCTGCCATTGTCAGTTCCATTCTAGTTTGTTGTTTATGTTTGCATTTTTATCACTTGTTTATTTTGCTTTTCTCTTTGGTGTTATCAGTTGTGCTTAATGTCGGGTTTTGTTTTCTATCATCATGTGGGTTCTGTTTTATTCATAGTTTGTTTAACCTCTTTGTTTTCTTTATCAGTGCCAGTTCAGTTTTGCTTCAGTATTTATTTTCCATGTATTCTCTAATCAGTTCTCATGCACTTTTCTTTGTGCTTATTATTCTCTGGTCCAATTTTAGTTCTCATGTTCATGACCAATTCTATGTTCTTATTCATTGTTTATATTTTATTCTGTCTCAGTCTCTATTCATCATTTACTGTTTTCCTCACGCCCCTCTGATTATGTTCTCTCTGCATCTGCCATGTGTCCCTGTCTCTCACTTTGATTCTGTCTGCTATGTGTTTCCATTCACTCGTGCTCTTTGCACCTGCTCATGCATCTTTGTGTCTTACATCACTTCCGTTTGTGCACTCCCTTCCTCACTATCTTGCACAGTGCTTAATCTTTGTCCACTAACCACGCCCCTTCTAGATCTTTCCTCATGTGCACCTCTTTAACACCACCTGTTCCTCATCTCACACCCTGATTAGTCCACCAGCATTTAAGCCCTCACATTCTCACAGTCCCCTGCCAATTATTTGTTGCTCTCTGCACACATTCCAGCCTTTTGTTCACACTCCTGCTTTGTTTAGCTGTGTACCATCTTCTGCTCTGTATTCTTCGACCATGCCTTTTGCCTCATCCCTGACAACTGTGTTTGATCGTGCCTCTGACCCCTGCTGAAGCATGACTGCATTTTTGTCTGATCTTGTTTGTACCTCTGCTCTGCTGCTTGATTGCCTGTACACTGAACCTAAGCCTAGAGTAAAGATGATGATTTCTTATACACCAAAGCTTTGTTTGGGAGTATGCATTGCGGGTCCAGCCACTATGGTTGTTGAGCAGCCGCCCGACCTGACAGTAATAGGAATGGGCTTAGGCTGAGCACAGACAGACAGACAGATGTATGGACGCAAAGTCTTCGCAATACCCGAAGGCCATATTCTGGCCTCAGAAAAACTAAGAAATCACCTGTATATAAGTATTCACAGGCCTTTGCCATAAAGCTCAAAATTGAGCTCAGGTGCACCCTGTTTTCATTGATCATCCTTGAGATGTTTCTACAGCTTATTTGGAATCCACCTGGGGTAAATTCAGTTGATTAGACATGATTTGGAAAGGCCCACACCTGTCTACATATAAGGTGCCACCGATGACAGTTTATGTCAGAGCACAAACCAAGCATGAAGTCAAAGGAATTGTCTCTTGACCTCCAAGACAGGATTGTCTCGAGGCACAAATCTGGGAAAGGATACAGAAACACTTCTGCTGCTTTGAAGGTCCCAATGAGCACAGTGGCCTCCATCATCTTTAAGTGGAAGAGGTTTGGATCCATCAGGACTCCTAGAGCTGGCTGCCCATCTAAGATAAGAGATTGAGGGGAGGAGGGCCTTAATCAGAGGTGAGATTGAACTTTTTGGCTTGAATGCAAGGTGTCATGTTTGGAGGAAACCAGGCACCATCCATACAGTGAAGCATGGTGGTGGCTGCATCATGCTGTGGGGATGTTTTTCAGTGACAGCACCTGGTAGACCAGTCAGGATTGATGGAAAGATGAATGTAGCAATGTACAGAGACATCCTGGATGAAAATCTGCTCCAGAGCACTCTTGACCTCAGACTGGGGCGACTGTTCATCTTTCAGCAGGACAATGACCCTGAGCCAAGATATCAAAGGAGTGGCTTCAGGCCAACAATGTGAACATCCTTGAGTGGTCCAGCCAGAGCCCAGATCTGAATTTGATTGAACATCTCTGGAGAGATATGAAAATGGCTGTGCACTGACACTCCCCATCCAACCCGATGAAGCTTGAGAGGTGCTGCAAAGAGGAATGAGCAAAACTGGCCAAAACTCCTGGCGGCGCAGGTCCGGGGGTGCAGAGTGGTGAAGTGTGGTAGGGCTTGAGGCGTGACACATGGAAAACAGGATGAATCCGCAGTGAAGCTGGCAGCTTCAGCTTCACTGCGGCCGGACTGAAGACTTTCAGGATAGGAAATGGTCCAATAAACCTGTCCTTGAGTTTTTGGGACTCAACCTGAAGAGGGATGTCCTTGGTCGACAGCCAAACCTCCTGACTGGGCTTGTATGCAGGGGCCGGGGAACGCAGAAGGTCTGCATGGGCCTTGGCCCTTGTCCGGGCTTTGAGCAGGGCAGAACGGGTGGTACGCCACACGTGGTACAGCAGATGAGACTTGGCTATTGTGGGCGTACTCGATCCAGGCCAGATGGTGGCTCCAGGCCGTCGGGTGAGCGGAGATCATGCAGCGGAGGGCCTGCTCCAAGTCCTGGTTCGCCCGCTCTGCCTGTCCGTTCGTCTGAGGATGGTACCTGGACGAGAGACTCACGGTGGCCCCCAGTTCCCTGCAGAAACTCCTCCAGACTTGAGAGGAGAACTGAGGACCACGATTAGAGACGATGTCGTTTGGGATCCCATGCAGATGCATGACGTGGTGGACCAGGAGGTCTGCAGTCTCCTGGGCCGTCGGGAGCTTCGGGAGGGCCACGAAGTGGGCCGCCTTGGAGAACCGGTCCACTATCATGAGGATGGTGGTCATGCCCTGGGATGGCGGGAGGCCCGTGATGAAGTCCAGGCCGATGTGGGACCAGGGGCGATGAGGCACCGGTAAAGGCTGGAGGAGACCTTGGGTCTTATGATGGTCCGCCATGAAGCTCAAGTGCAGGTGGTACAGGCCTGGACGTAGTCCTGGACGTCGGCTTCCATAGACGCCCACCAGAAGCGCTGCCGGACCACTGCCACGGTTCTTCGCACCCCCGGGTGGCAGGAGAGCTTGGAACCGTGACAGAAGTCCAAAACCGCAGCTCTGGCCTCTGGTGGGATGTACAATCTGTCCTTCAGGCCGGTCTTCGGGTCCGGGTTCCGTGCCAGGGCCTCCCGGACGGTCTTCTCCACGTCCCAGGTGAGGGTGGCCATGACAGTGGATTCGGGGATGATGGTTTCCATTGGGTCTGACAACTCGGCCTTGGCTTCCTCTTTGTGCACCCGGGACAGGGCGTCGGATCGTTGATTCTTAGTCCCGGGGCGGTATGTGATCTGGAAGTCAAAACGCCCGAAGAACAGTGACCAGCGGGCTTGCCTGGGGTTCAGACGCTTGGCGGTCCAGATGTACTCCAGGTTCCGATGGTCCGTGAAAACCGTGAACGGTACCGTCGCTCCCTCCAACAGGTGTCTCCACTCCTCCAGAGCCTCCTTCACCGCCAGAAGTTCCCGATTGCCGACGTCATAGTTCCTTTCAGCCGGGGTCAACCTGCGGGAAAAATAGGCACAAGGGTGGAGAACCTTATCGGACTCCCTGCTCTGGGACAGCACGGCTCCTATCCCTGAGTCAGAGGCATCCACTTCAACTATAAACTGGTGATTTGGATCAGGCTGCACCAGGACTGGTGCAGTCGAGAACCGGCGTTTCAACTCCCTAAACGCGGCTTCGCACCGATCCGACCAGGTGAAGGGAACTTTAGTGGAGGTCAGGGCTGTCAGGGGGCTAACTACCTGACTGTAGCCCTTAATGAACCTCCTGTAGAAATTTGCAAAGCCGAGGAACTGTTGCAGTTTCCTACGGCTTGTTGGTTGGGGCCAATCTCTCACCGCCGCAACCTTGGCTGGATCAGGGGCGACGGAGTTGGAGGAGATAATAAACCCCAGGAAGGACAAAGAAGTACGGTGGAATTCGCACTTCTCGCCCTTCACAAACAGCCGGTTCTCCAACAACCACTGCAGGACCTGACGTACATGCTGAACATGAGTCTCAGGATCTGGGGAAAAGATGAGTATATCGTCCAGATATATGAAGACAAACCGATGCAGGAAGTCCCGCAAGACGTCATTAACCAATGCTTGGAACGTCGCGCACGCATTGGTGAGGCCGAACGGCATGACCAGGTACTCAAAGTGACCTAACGGGGTGTTAAATGCCGTCTTCCACTCGTCTCCTTCCCGGATCCGAACCAGGTGATAAGCATTCCTAAGATCCAGTTTAGTGAAAATTTGGGCTCCATGCAAGGGCGTGAACACTGAATCCAACAGAGGTAACGGGTATCGGTTGCGAACCGTGATCTCGTTCAGCCCTCTGTAGTCAATGTATGGACGGAGTCCGCCGTCTTTTTTGCCCACAAAAAAGAAACCAGCACCCATCGGGGAGGTGGAGTTCCGGATCAACCCGGCAGCTAACGAGTCCCGGATGTAGGTCTCCATTGATTCGCGTTCCGGACGTGAGAGGTTGTACAGCCTGCTGGACGGGTACTCAGCGCCCGGTATCAAATCAATGGCACAATCGTACGGACGGTGCGGGGGCAGCGTGAGTGCCAGATCTTTGCTGAAGACGTCAGCAAGGTCATGGTACTCCGCTGGCACCGCCGCCAGATTGTGGGGGACTAAAACCTCCTCCTTAGCTGTCACACCGGGTGGAACCAAGGATCCTAAACACTCCCGGTGGCAGGTTTCGCTCCACTGCGTCACAACCCCAGACAGCCAATCAATCCGGGGATTATGTTTTAACACCCATGGAAAAACCAAAATCACTCGGGAGGTAGAAGGTGTTACATAAAACACAATCTCCTCCCTGTGATTTCCAGACACAACCAATGTCACTGGCTGTGTCTGATGTGTGATTAGTGGAAGAAGGGTGCCATCTAGGGCCCGTACCAACAATGGTGACGGTAAGGCCACTAGAGGGAGCCCAACCTCCTTTGCCCATCTGCTATCCAGCAGATTCCCCTCCGACCCCGTGTCCACCAGTGCTGGGGCGTGAAGGGTTAGATCCCCACTCAGGATCGTAACTGGGATGCGTGCAGATCATCAGGGTTTCCCCGCGTGAGTATTATGACCCACCCTTAGCCCAGTCTCTAAGGACGAGTGCTGCTGTTTTGACCGTTTGGGGCAGTTTTTCTGCGTGTGCTCGGTTGAGCTGCAGAGAAAACACTCCCCACGGACCAGCCTCCTTTGTCTCTGATCTGATCTCATTTTGGCCCTGCTCGTTTCCCTAACAACAGCAGCAGGGGGAGCTGTCGTCACGTGGAGTACCCTGGCTGTGGAGCGTGGGGAAGACGGCTCCCTTTCGGACCCGGGAGGAAGAGGGATGGCTTGTGCCTGACCACGCCCTTCGTCTCGCTCCCGTCCTGTTGTGAAAGTGTAGTGACACGGACCCACAACAGGGGGCGGTAATGAACGGACAATGGATTAAGCCAAAAAGTAACAATGTAATGTTGTGAATTGCACAACGGAATACAGACAATTGCAGTTGAGGAGTACAGTCAATCATACCCAAGGTGACGTGTGGGCAGGCTCGAGGATAGAAGACGTCTGTCCAGAGAAGAGCCAGATCCCACACGGCTTCCACCGCCAACGGATCTGAAGAACACCGGAGCCGCCAAGTCCTGGGTCCCAGGTGGCCACCGTCTCCAACTGTCAGACCTGGTACTGCTAGCAGAAACAGAAACAGAAGAAACAGAAAACTTAATGGTGGGTGTGTGGATACACACCCAGTAATCTCTCCGTACTCAGTTCCTCCGGGAGGGAGAACCTCCACCTCCAGAAACCGAATCACCCGTGCAGCTCCTGTCAGTCACTTCCCTGGAAGGAGTGGGAGGCGAAGACGTCGCAACTCACACTATCCGCCAATCCAGCTACAGACTGTATCCACAGGATGAACGGCTGCACACAGAACAATATTTAGTCTTGGAAATTTACAGCAGAGAATGTTACCTGAGTGGTAGCTGATTTCTCGGCGGGGAGGTGGAGTTGCAGTCCGGCTTTTATGGTGATGGTAGAATGAGTGACAGCTGGTGCTGTTGACGAGTGACAGCTGTCACTCTCTGTTGCTTCGACGCCCTCTCGTGCTTGCCCACACTTCAAGCACGGCGCCCTCTGGTGGTGGTGGGCCAGCAGTACCTCCTCTTCAGCGGCCCACACAACATGCACAATAAGGAGACACTTGAAGAAAAATGGGCTGCATGGCCAAGCCCCAGAAGAAAGCCATCACTATGCAAATGCCACAAAATATCCCACTTCAAATACGCCAAACAGCACAGAGTAGAAAGTCATTTGAAGTGATTAGACCAAAATTGAACTTTTTGGCCATATCCATAAATGTTACATTTGGAGAGGAGTCAACAAGGCCTATGATGAAAGGTACACCCTTCCTGCTGTGAAACACGGAGGTAGATTGCTGATGTTTTGGGGATGTGGGACCTACAAAGGCACAGGAAACTTGGTCACAATTGATGGCAGGATGAATGCAGCATGTTATCAGAAAATACTGGAGGAAATTTGGACTCATCAGCCCGGAAGCTGCACATGGAATGTACTTGGACGTTCCAACATGACAACGATCCAAAACACAAGTCCAAGTCCACCTGTCATTGGCTACAGCAGAATAAAGTGAAGGTTCTGGAGTGGCCATCTCAGTCTCCTGACCTCAATATCAGTGAGCCACTCTGGGGAGATCTCAAATGTGCAGCTCATGCAAGAAAGCCCCGGAATTTACAGGAATTGGAGGCTTTTTGCCAAGAAGAATGGACAGCTTTACTGTCAGAAAAAATAAAGAGCCTTGTCCACAACTACCACAAAAGACTCCAAGTTGTCATTAATGTTAAAGTGGGCAATGGTATTAAGAACTGGGGTATGTAAACCTTTGATCAGGGTCATACGGGTAATTTCTGTTGTTATGATTTGAAAAGAGTAAACACAGTTGTTTGACAACAAATGGCTTCACATAACCACTAACCAAGAGTGAAAAAAAAACATTTTGTGTTAGCAATCATAGTCTGAAAAATGGACAAAACTTTGTTATGTGTCGGACGCGGGCGGAGAACCGACCCAGCGTTTGAAGGACCCAGCATAAAATAAGCAGAGCACGGTTCAAAGGATAACAGAATTTAATAAACATAACAGTGAGTGATGATAAACAACTAAACAGTCCGCGGTCTGGTGAGGTGAAAACACGGCGCGCTCTCAGCAGCGCAAACGGTCCGGAGCCACAGCAGTTCGGACCCAGGGACCCCGCCGACACCCCCCAGGTGGCCGCGACAACCGAGTCTGTGAAGAAAGAAAACATGAGGTGAGTCCAACTCCACACAGAGAGACACAACTCAAAGGTGCACGCAATCAGCAAACACTTCCTGGCTTAAATCTATACATCAGCTTCTTACCCTGCAGGCACGGAACAACTCAGTTCAAATCTCCACTGCAACAGAAGCTGATTAGACAATTAGCATAACGTGACAGCTCACTAACACAAGGTGTGAG
The DNA here is from genome assembly GCF_902500255.1 of Thalassophryne amazonica. NCBI lineage: Eukaryota > Metazoa > Chordata > Actinopteri > Batrachoidiformes > Batrachoididae > Thalassophryne > Thalassophryne amazonica. Next base: position 115,732,754 of record NC_047106.1, on the reverse strand, counting down.
GGACACCAAATCCATTGTCATTACTTCATAAAAGTCATCAAAACCTAATTACCTCAGGAAGTGTGCTGAAGAGCGTGAGACCTCACCCAATCCTCCTTCACAGACTGTGGCGTCAAACCTGGAGCGGTCTCTGCGTCCGTGATGGTGAGATTGTTCTCCTGACATCGATCTCACACGTCTGCTCACAAGGTCGAGTCTCTGGCAATCACACACTGTGCATTCAAGGTTTAAATGCAGCAATATCTGATTAAGACAAAATACACCACAGCTGTGAGCCCTGATGACCTGCACGTGATAACAAGCCTCAGGTGTTCAGGGTGAGGTCCTGATGCTCAGCCACTCAGTCCTGAATGCATACCACCTGGTGGGAGAAACAGAAAACAAAAACCAAGCCAGCCAAACACCCCAGCCCACAACAGTACCTCACCCTCACGGGAAGCCTCCCGGCGACCACACGGACCTGGACCAGGAAAAACAAAGCCCCCCTCCAGGGACCATGGCTGGAATGGTGGCTGGGAACAAAAAACGCCTCCTGCAGCTTCAGCTCCTTGTGCTGACGATCCAGCTGGGAAAGGCCCATCTCCAGGAGCTGTGCGTTACTGTGCTCTGATGACAGCTCCATCATCAGCTGCTCCACCTGCAACGTTAATCTCTTCATGCAGTCATTGATCATCTCAATGTTGAGCCTCTCCAGCTCTTCCCTCAGCTGGATAACGCACGCTCCCAGCCGCCTCTTCTCTCTTCTCTGTCAACAGGGAACTCCGTGCCGAGACCATCACTCTCATCCTGGAGCCCATCCTTTCCCATCCTGAGCCTGTCTGCAGCAGACTGCTCCGCAGCTGACACTCCAGTGCAGAGACATCCCTTGTTGACTTGAATGGTCTTGCCCTCTGTTTCGTCTAGCAAACCTGTTAGAGTCTCCACCTTTGCATTCATTCCTGTCGAATCTTGCTTTAGTTCACTTTGCATAAGTTTGGCCAGGAGTTCTTAAACCTGTGCACTCAGCCTTCTTCAGACTATGTGTTAAAGTCTGCCTAGTCATAAACAAAAAAAAAACAAACACAAACAACCATACCAACCCCCCCTCCCCAGAGGACCGTTCCATCAAACCCCGGGAAGAGGAGAAAAGAAACACAAATCAAACTTAAGCTTGCAAACAAAAAAAAACGCTAACACCCCCCGGATGACATGTAGGGACCAACACCCCCCAGAGGACATCCCGCCAGCTCCAGGAGTAATAACCACAGCCGAGGTCCCTCTGGGATCCAAAGTCACCCACGGGGACTCCCACCACCTCCCAGAGGACCGTTCCATCAAACCCCAGGAGACGCCCCCCCTCATGACTAACAGACCCAGCCCCGGCCGTCTACGGCTAGATGGACCCACAGTCCTTTCCCCCCCAGAGGACACCACAGTCACACCCTTAGGGCGGAAACTGGGGGAAAAAAAAACAAAAAAAAATACATAAAAACAAAACAACAACCCCAACCCCACCCCCTCAGCGCAGTGGAAACTGGAAGTACATCCAGTGTCACCAACCACGACTATACCCCAAAAGTCAACCGGAGCAGTGGAACAGCGGTAATGGCATACGGCACAAGGCGACGCCACCCCTCTGACTTTTAAACCAGCCACGGGTATAATCCACTGCCCCAAACCTCAGCTACGCCGATGGCGTACGGCTCAAAGGCGCGCTGAAGCCGGAGGTGGAACAGGGAAGTAACAAAAAAAACAATAACGGTGGGAATGCCACCTCCACCTCTCACTCAAAAATTGCAGAGTACTGTAGATTCCTCAGGGGAAAAGAGTGCCTTCAGCGCTCTCACAGCTTTCACTGACGGAGGTACTGGTACTCCTGCAAACACTCACAATATACAAATATTGCAATCACAAAAACGGCTGAGGATATTACCTCCAATGAAGTATGATATCTCGGCAACGAGGTGGAGATGACGTCTGGTCTTTATGGAGTGAGATGATGTTGAGTAGATGACAGCTGTCAAGAGGTAATGAGCGACAGCTGTCACCCCCGGCTGTGTCCATGGCGGCAGCGCCCTCTCGTGCCTGAAGCCCGCACTTCAGGCAGGGCGCCCTCTGGTGGTGGGCCAGCAGTACCTCCTCTTCTGGCGGCCCACACAACAGGACCCCCCCCCTCAACGGGCGCCACCTGGCGCCCGACCAGGTTTGTCGGGGTGTCGGCGGTAGAAGTCGGCCAGGAGGGCCGGATCCAGGATGAAGCTCCTCTTCACCCAGGAGCGTTCTTCGGGTCCATACCCCTCCCAGTCCACCAAGTACTGGAACCCCCGACCCATCCGACGGACGTCCAGGAGCCGGCGCACCGTCCAAGCCGGCCCCCCGTCGATGATCCGAGCAGGAGGGGGCGCCGGTCCGGGAGCACAGAGGGGTGAGGTGTGATGAGGTTTGACACGTGACACGTGGAAAACCGGATGGACCCGCAGTGAAGCCAGGAGTTGGAGCTTCACTTGGATCTTGAAGGGGCCAATGTACCTGTCCTGGAGTTTCGGGGAGTCCACCTGGAGGGGGTTGTCCTTCGTGGAAAGCCACACCTCCTGCCCGGGCCTTCAACAAGGCAGAGCGGGCGGAGCGCCACACCCGACGGCACTTCCGCAGGTGGGCCTGGACCGAGGGCACACCGACCTCTCCCTCCACCACGGGAAACAACGGGGGCTGATACCCCAAACACACCTCAAATGGGGAGAGGCCGGTGGCCGAAGACACCTGGCTGTTATGCGCATACTCGATACAGGCCAGATGTTTACTCCAGGCTGTCGGGTGCGCGGATGTGACGCAGCGGAGGGTCTGTTCCAGTTCCTGGTTGACCCGCTCTGCCTGTCCGTTCGTCTGTGGATGGTACCCGGACGAGAGGCTCACGGTGGCCCCCAGTTCCCTGCAGAAGCTCCTCCAGACGTGTGAGGAGAACTGGGGACCACGATCTGAGACGATGTCGGAGGGTATCCCATGCAGACAGACAACGTGGTGGACCAGGAGGTCTGCTGTCTCCTGGGCTGTTGGGAGCTTCGGGAGGGCCACGAAGTGGGCCGCCTTGGAGAAACGGTCCACTATCGTGAAGATGGTGGTGTTTCCCTGGGACGGCGGGAGGCCCGTGACGAAATCCAGGCCGATGTGGGACCAGGGGCGATGTGGGACCAGGGGCGATGAGGCACCGGCAGCGGCTGGAGGAGTCCTTGGGCCTTTGTGTGTACTGCCTTGCCCCTGGCACAGGTGGTGCAGGCCTGGATATATTGCCATGGTCCTTCGCACCCCTGCAGGAGAGCTTGGAACCGTGACAGAAGTCCAAGACTGCAGCTCTGGCCTCTGGTGGGATGTACAGACGGTTCTTCGGACCTGTTCCTGGGTCCGGGCTCCGTGCCAGGGCCTCCCGGACGGTCTTCTCCACGTCCCAGGTGAGGGTGGCCACGATAGTGGACTCAGGCAGGATGGGCTCCGGTGGATCCGACAGTGCAGTTTTGACCTCCTCTTCGTGTACCCGGGACAAGGCATCCGACCTCTGGTTCTTGGTCCCGGGGCGATAGGTGATCCGGAAGTCAAAACGCCCGAAGAACAGTGACCAGCGAGCTTGCCTGGGGTTCAGCCGCTTGGCGGTCCTGATATACTCCAGGTTCCGATGGTCAGTGAAAACCGTGAATGGCACAGACGCTCCCTCCAACAGGTGTCTCCACTCCTCAAGAGCCTCTTTCACCGCAAGGAGTTCTCGATTGCCGACGTCATAGTTCTGTTCAGCCGGGGTCAACCTGCGTGAAAAGTAGGAACACGGATGAAGAACCTTATCGGTCTCTCCGCTCTGGGACAGCACGGCTCCTATCCCTGAGTCAGAGGCGTCCACTTCAACCATGAACTGGCGGCTAGGGTCGGGCTGCACCAAAACTGGCGCAGTAGAGAACCGTCGTTTCAACTCCTTGAACGCGGCTTCGCACCGATCCGACCAGGTGAAGGGGACTTTTGGAGAGGTCAGGGCTGTCAGGGGGCTAACTACCTGACTGTAGCCCTTAATGAACCTCCTATAGAAATTAGCGAAGCAGAGGAACTGTTGCAGCTTCCTACGGCTTGTTGGTTGGGGCCAATCTCTCACCGCCGCAACCTTGGCCGGATCAGGGGCGACGGAGTTAGAGGAGATGATAAACCCCAAGAAGGACAAAGACGTGCGGTGAAACTCGCACTTCTCGCCCTTCACAAACAGTCGGTTCTCTAACAACCGCTGCAGGACCTGACGTACATGCTGGACATGGGTCTCAGGATCCGGAGAAAAGATGAGAATATCGTCCAGATATACGAAGACGAATCGGTGCAGGAAGTCCCGCAAGACGTCGTTAACCAAGGCTTGGAACGTCGCGGGGGCGTTGGTGAGGCCGAACGGCATGACCAGGTACTCAAAGTGACCTAATGGGGTGTTAAATGCCGTCTTCCATTCGTCTCCCTTCCGGATCCGAACCAGGTGATACGCATTTCTAAAATCCAGCTTAGTAAAGATTTTGGCTCCATGCAGGGGGGTGAACACGGAATCTAACAATGGCAACGGGTATCGGTTGCGAACTGTAATCTCATTCAGCCCCCTGTAATCAATACTTGGACGAAGTCCGCCATCTTTCTTGCCCACAAAAAAGAAACCTGCCCCCATCGGGGAGGTGGAGTTCCGGATCAGCCCTGCAGCTAATGAGTCCCGGATGTAGGTCTCCATTGATTCGCGCTCAGGTCGTGAGAGGTTGTACAGCCTGCTGGACGGGAACTCAGCGCCTGGAACCAAATCAATGGCACAATCGTACGGACGGTGCGGGGGAAGGGTGAGTGCCAGATCCTTACTGAAGACGTCAGCAAGATCGTGGTACTCAACTGGCACTGCCGTCAGATTGGGAGGGACTTTGACCTCCTCCTTAGCCTGTGAACCGAGAGGAACCGAGGATTCTAAACACCCCCAATGGCAGGTTTCGCTCCACTGAACCACCACCCCAGACGGCCAATCAATCCGGGGATTATGCTTCAACATCCATGGGATGCCCAAAATCACGCGGGAGGTAGAAGGAGTTACAAAAAACTCAATCTCCTCCCGGTGGTTTCCAGACACCACCAGAGTTACTGGTTGTGTCTTGTGTGTGAGTAAAGGGAGGAGGGTGCCATCTAGTGCCCGCACCTGCAACGGCGAAGGAAGCGCCACCAGAGGGAGCCCTACCTCCCTTGCCCATCTGCTGTCTAGCAGATTCCCTTCTGACCCCGTGTCCACCAGTGCTCGGGCTTGAAGGGTTAAATCCCCGCTCAGGATTGTGACTGGGAGTAGTGTGGCAATTTGTGTGTGTCTCACTTGAATGTTTTGACCCCCCTTAGCCCAGTCTCTAAGGGCGAGTGTTGTCGTTTTGGCCGTTTGGGGCAGTTTCTCTGTGTGTGCTCAGTTGAGCTGCAGAGAAAACACTCTCCACGGATCAGCCTCCCCATTTTGGCCCTGTGCGTTTCCCTAACAACGTCAGCAGGGGGAGCTGTTGCCCCACAAAGCGCTGCGGCTGTGGAGCGTGGGGAGGGCGGCCCCTTTTCGAACCCGGAAGGGAGAGGGGCGGCGCGTATCCGGTCCACGTCCTTCGCCTCGCTCCCGACGGCGTTCCTCCAACCGATTGTCTAACCATATAACGAGATCGATAAGCCCATCTAAATCCCGCGGTTCCTCCTTAGCTACCAGCTGCTCCTTCAGAACCAACGACAGTCCATTTATGAAGGCGGCGCGGAGCGCAATGTTATTCCAGCCGGACCTCGCAGCCGCGATGCGGAAGTTGACTGCATAAGCGGCTGCACTCTCGCGTCCCTGTCTCATTGACAGCAGCACGGTTGAAGCGGTCTCTCCTCTGTTAGGGTGATCAAACACTGTTCTGAACTCCCCCGCAAACCCAGTGTATGCTGATAACAACCGTGAGTTCTGTTCCCAGAGCGCCGTAGCCCAGGCGCGTGCTTTACCCCGAAGCAGAGCAATCACATAAGCTATTTTACTAGCATCTGACGCGTACATGACGGGACGTTGTGCGAAGACGAGCGAACGCTGCATAAGAAAATCTGCGCACGTCTCCACACAACCTCCGTACGGCTCAGGAGGGCTTATGTATGCTTCAGGGGATGGTGGGAGGGGTTGTTGAACCACCACTGGAACGTTTATATCCTGCACAGGGTCGGCAGGAGGACGAGCTGCAGCAGCGCCCTGAGCGCTCGCCGCCATCTGTGCGGAGAGAGCCTCCACCCTGCGGTGGTGTGCCAGCAGTACCTCCTCTTCTGGCGGCCCACACAACACTGGGTCAAACTATGCTCCAGACAGCCTGCATTTTCAACTCCACCAGACCACAGATAGTGCTTAAAAACCCACAAAACAACAAATTAACCCCTGATAAAAACACCTCCTACTAAAACAAGAAACAGATAATAGACCAATAAAAAAAAACTACCATTGGCCTACATCGTCAAGTGCAAAGAATGGAAAAACGTATTTTCCATCCTTTGAACCTAGACGGTAATGTGACTCTGTTACCAACAGAGGGAGCCAAAGTGCCAAATAAGAAAATCCCTGTGGTAACAGAGTAAAAACCAATACACACTGCTGCAAACGACAGCAGGATGTTGTGTGGGCCGCCAGAAGAGGAGGTACTGCTGGCCCACCACCAGAGGGCGCCCTGCCTGAAGTGCGGGCTTCAGGCACGAGAGGGCGCTGCCACCATGGACACAGCCGGGGGTGACAGCTGTCGCTCATTACCTCTTGACAGCTGTCACCCATCTACTCAACATCATCTCACTCCATAAAGACCAGACGTCATCTCCACCTCGTTGCCGAGATATCATACTTCATAGGAGGTAACACTCTCAGCCTTTTTGTGAGATTTGTAAGTCTGTTATTTTGAGAATTTGCAGGAGAACCGGTCGTTTGTGAGGAGGCTGTGCAAGACGGCGCTCCTTTTCAGCTGAGACCGCTGCAACATATTGAATGAGAGGTGGAGGTGGCATTCCCACCGTAGTTGTTACTGGGTGTACACACACCCACACTTGACTGTCTTTGTTCTTCGCCAGCAGTACCAGATCCGACAGTCGGGGACGGTGATCACCTGGGAATTTGGGACTTGGCGGCTCCAGTATTCACCAGGTTCTGAGGCGGCGGAAATCGTGTGGTTCCGGCTCTTCTCAGGACAGACGTCTTCTATCCTCGAGCCTGCCCACACGTCACCTCTGTGTATTGACTGTTATGATATTTTGTGATTGTCTGTATGTTCATTGTGCACATTCACAACATTAAATTGTTACTTTTTGGCTCATCTATTGACCGTTCATTTGCGCCGCCTGTTGTGGGTCCGTGTCACTACACTTTCCCAACAGGATATCTCGGCCAGCGTCATGGACTCCGAGGGGCGTCACCCGGCTGTTGAACGACCAATGGGAGAGCAGGGAGCGGAAGCGTCTGCAGGAGACGTGATTGGTGAGCTGCAGCACATTCTCACCGCCTTTACGGCTCGGTTGGATCAAATGACTGAGCAAAACATCCTCCTGAACCGCAGGGTGGAGGCTCTCTCCGCACAGATGGCGGCGAGCGCTCAGGGCGCTGCTGCGGCTCGTCCTCCTGCCGACCCTGTGCAGGATATAAATGTTCCAGTGGTGGTTCAACAACCCCTCCCACCATCCCCTGAAGCATACATAAGCCCTCCTGAGCCGTACGGAGGTTGTGTGGAGATGTGCGCGGACTTTCTTATGCAGTGTTCGCTCGTCTTCGCACAACGTCCCGTCATGTACGCGGCAGATGCTAGTAAAATAGCTTATGTGATTGCTCTGCTTCGGGGTAAAGCACGCGCCTGGGCTACGGCGCTCTGGGAACAGAACTCACGGTTGTTATCAGCATACACTGGGATTGTGGGGGAGTTCAGAACAGTGTTTGATCACCCTAACAGAGGAGAGACGCTTCAACTGTGCTGCTGTCAATGAGACAGGGACGCGAGAGCGCAGCCGCTTATGCAGTCAACTTCCGCATCGCGGCTGTGAGGTCCGGCTGGAATAACGTTGCGCTCCGCGCCGCCTTCGTAAACGGACTGTCGTTGGTTCTGAAGGAGCAGCTGGTAGCTAAGGAGGAACTGCGGGATTTAGATGGGCTTATCGATCTCGTTATACGGTTAGACAATCGGTTGGAGGAACGCCGTCGGGAGCTAGGCGAAGGACGTGACCGGATACGCGCCGCCCCTCTCCCTTCCGGGTTCGATAAGGCGCCGCCCTCCCCACGCTCCACAGCCGCAGCGCTTTGTGGGGCAACAGCTCCCCCTGCTGACGTTGTTAGGGAAACGCACAGGGCCAAAATGGGGAGGCTGATCCGTGGAGAGTGTTTTCTCTGCAGCTCAACTGAGCACACACAGAGAAACTGCCCCAAACGGCCAAAACGACAACAACCGCCCTTAGAGACTGGGCTAAGGAGGGGTCAAACCATTCAAGTGAGACACACACAAATTGCCACACGACTCCCAGTCACAATCCTGAGTGGGGATTTAACCCTTCAAGCCCGAGCACTGGTGGACACGGGGTCAGAAGGGAATCTGCTAGACAGCAGATGGGCAAGGGAGGTAGGGCTCCCTCTGGTGGCGCTTCCTTCGCCATTGCAGGTGCGGGCACTAGATGGCACCCTCCTCCCTTTACTCACACACAAGACACAACCAGTAACTCTGGTAGTGTCTGGAAACCATCGGGAGGAGATTGTTTTTTGTAACTCCTTCTACCTCCCTCGTGATTTTGGGCATCCCATGGATGTTGAAGCACAATCTCCGGATTGATTGGCCGTCTGGGGTGGTGGTTCAGTGGAGCGAAACCTGCCATCGGGGGTGTTTAGGATCCTCGGTTCCTCCCGGTTCACAGGCTAAGGAGGAGGTCAAAGTCCCTCCCAATCTGACGGCAGTGCCGGTTGGTACCACGATCTTGCTGACGTCTTCAGCAAGGATCTGGCACTCACCCTTCCCCCGCACCGTCCGTACGATTGTGCCATTGATTTGGTTCCAGGCGCTGAGTTCCCATCCAGCAGGCTGTACAACCTCTCATGACCTGAGCGCGAATCAATGGAGACCTACATCCGGGACTAATTAGCTGCCGGGCTGATCCGGAACTCACCTCCCCGATGGGGGCAGGTTCTTTTTTGTGGGCAAGAAAGATGGCGGACTTCGTCCATGTATGATTACAGGGGGCTGAATGAGATTACGGTTCGCAACCGATACCCGTTGCCATTGTTAGATTCCGTGTTCACCCCCTGCATGGAGCCAAAATCTTTACTAAGCTGGATCTTAGAAATGCGTATCACCTGGTTCGGATCCGGAAGGGAGACGAATGGAAGACGGCATTCAACGCCCCATTAGGTCACTTTGAGTACCTGGTCATGCCGTTCGGACTCACCAACGCCCCCGCGACGTTCCAAGCCTTGGTTAACGACGTCTTGCGGGACTTCCTGCACCGATTCGTCTTCGCATATCTGGACGATATTCTCATCTTTTCTCCGGATCCTGAGACCCATGTCCAGCATGTACGTCAGGTCCTGCAGCGGTTGTTAGAGAACCTGACTGTTTGTGAAGGGCGAGTTTCACCGCGCGTCTTTGTCCTTCCTGGGGTTTATAATCTCCTCCAACTCCGTTCGCCCCTGATCCGGCCAAGGTTGCGGCGGTGAGAGATTGGCCCCAACCAACAAGCCGTAGGAAGCTGCAACAGTTCCTCGGCTTTGCTAATTTCTATAGGAGGTTCATTAAGGGCTACAGTCAGGTAGTTAGCCCCCCTGACAGCCCTGACCTCTCCAAAAGTCCCCTTCACCTGGTCGGATCGGTACGAAGCCGTGTTCAAGGAGTTGAAACGACGGTTCTCTACTGCGCCAGTTTTGGTGCAGCCCGACCCTAGCCGCCAGTTCATGGTTGAAGTGGACGCCCTCTGACTCAGGGATAGGAGCCGTGCTGTCCCAGAGCGGAAGAGACCGATAAGGTTCTTCACCCGTGTGCCTACTTTTCCCGCAGGTTGACCCCGGCTGGAACGGAACTATGACGTCGGCAATCGAGAACTCCTTGCGGTGAAAGAGGCTCTTGAGGAGTGGAGACACCTGTTGGAGGGAGACGTCTGTGCCATTCACGGTTTTCACTGACCATCGGAACTGGAGTATATCAGGCCCGCCAAGCGGCATGAACCCCAGGCAAGCCCGCTGGTCACTGTTCTTCGGGCGTTTTGACTTCCGGATCACCTATCGCCCCGGGACCAAGAACCAGAGAACGGATGCCTTGTCACGGGTACACGAAGACGAAGTCAAAACAGAGCTGTCGGATCCACCGGAGCCCATCATCCCGGAGTCCACTATCATGGCCACCCTCACCTGGGACGTGGAGAAGACCGTCCGGGAGGCCCTGGCACGGAGCCCGGACCCCGGAACCGGTCCGAAGAACCGTCAGTACGTCCCACCAGAGGCCAGAGCTGCAGTCTTGGACTTCTGTCACGGTTCCAAGCTCTCCTGTCATCCAGGGGTGCGAAGGACTGTGGCAGTTGTCCGGCAGCGCTTCTGGTGGGTGTCTATGGAGGCCGACGTCCGGGAATATATCCAGGCCTGCACCACCTGTGCCAGGGGCAAGGCAGAGTACATAAGAAGGCCCAAGGACTCCTCCAGCCGCTGCCGGTGCCTCATCGCCCCTGGTCCCACATCGGCCTGGATTTCGTCACGGGCCTCCCGCCGTCCCAGGGCAACACCACCATCTTCACAATAGTGGACCGATTCTCCAAGGCAGCCCACTTTGTGGCCCTCCCGAAGCTCCCAACAGCCCAGGAGACAGCAGACCTCCTGGTCCACCACATCGTCCGTCTGCATGGGATACCCTCCGACATCGTCTCTGATCGTGGTCCCCAGTTCTCCTCACACATCTGGAGGAGCTTCTGCAGGGAACTGGGGGGCCACCGTGAGCCTCTCGTCCGGGTACCATCCACAGACGAACGGACAGGCAGAGCGGGCCAACCAGGAATTGGAACAGACCCTCCGCTGCGTCACATCCCGCGCACCCGACGGCCTGGAGTAACCATCTGGCCTGGATCGAGTATGCGCATAACAGCCAGGTGTCTTCTGCCACCGGCCTCTCCCCATTTGAGGTGTGTTTGGGGTATCAGCCCCCGTTGTTTCCCGTGGTGGAGGGAGAGGTCGGTGTGCCCTCGTTCCAGGCCCACCTGCGGAAGTGCCGTCGGGTGTGGCGCTCCGCCGTTCTGCCTGTTGAAAGCCCGGACGAGGGCGGAAAACCCATGCAGACCACCGGCGATCCCTGGCCCTGCTTACCGGCCCCGGGCAGGAGGTGTGGCTTTCCACAAAGGACATCCCCCTCCAGGTGGACTCCCCGAAACTCCAGGACAGGTACATTGGCCCCTTCCGGATCCTCAAAGTCCTCAGTCCTGCCGCAGTGAAGCTCCAACTCCCGGCTTCACTGCGGATCCATCCGGTTTTCCACGTGTCCCGCATCAAACCTCACCACACCTCACCCCTCTCTGCTCCCGGACCGGCGCCGCCTCCTGCTCGGATCATCGACGGGGAGCCGGCTTGGACGGTGCGTCGGCTCCTGGACGTCCGTCGGATGGGCCGGGGGTTCCAATACTTGGTGGACGGGAGGGGTCATGGACCCGAAGAACGCTCCTGGGTGAAGAGGAGCTTCATCCTGGATCCGGCCCTCTGGCCGACTTCTACCGCCGACACCCCGACAAACCTGGTCGGGCGCCAGGAGGCGCCCGTTGAGGGGGGGGTCCTGTTGTGTGGACTGCCAGAAGAGGAGGTACTGCTGGCCCACCACCAGAGGGCGCCCTGCCTGAAGTGCGGGCTTCAGGCACGAGAGGGCGCTGCCGCCATGGACACAGCCGGGGGTGACAGCTGTCGCTCATTACCTCTTGACAGCTGTCACCCATCTACTCAACATCATCTCACTCCATGAAGACCAGACGTCATCTCCACCTCGTTGCCGAGATATCATACTTCATAGGAGGTAACACTCTCAGCCTTTTTGTGAGATTTGTAACTCTGTTATTTTTAGAATTTGCAGGAGAACCGGTCGTTTGTGAGGAGGCTGTGCAAGACGGCGCTCCTTTTCAGCTGAGACCGCTGCAACATATTGAATGAGAGGTGGAGGTGGCATTCCCACCGTAGTTGTTACTGGGTGTACACACACCCACACTTGAATGTCTTTGTTCTTCGCCAGCAGTACCAGATCCGACAGTCGGGGACGGTGATCACCTGGAATTCAGGACTTGGCGGGCTCCAGTATTCACCAGGTTCTGGGTCGGCAGAAATCATGTGGTTCCGGCTCTTTCTCAGGACAGACGTCTTCTATCCTCGAGCCTGCCCACACGTCACCTCTGTGTATTGACTGTTATGATATTCTGTGATTGTCTGTATGTTCGTTGTGCACATTCACAACATTAAATTGTTACTTTTTGGCTCATCTATTGACCGTTCATTTGCGCCCCCTGTTGTGGGTCCATGTCACTACACTTTCCCAACACAGGTTATACCAAAAGCTTAACGTGCAAACTAAATACCACCGGGGCTGCTACAACAGGCGTCGGAGCCCACTGCACGGGAGGAGACGGGGCTACAGCCGTAACAGCAGGGTGCGACACGACCCAAGCTGTAAACTCCGCCATGCGCGTACCAACGCGCACAACCCGGGCGGAGCGCACCCGCAACTGATCCCGGATCAGCTCAACATCTGCTGCAGCCCTCCCGGCAAAAATACGTCTCTGCTTCCGCTGGTCCATTGTTAAATGGCCAGAGACTACTGTTATGTGTCGGACGCGGGCGGAGAACCGACCCAGCGTTTGAAGGACCCAGCATAAAATAAGCAGAGCATGGTTCAAAGGATAACAGAATTTAATAAACATAAATACAGTCCGCGGTCTGGTGAGGTGAAAACACGGCGCGCTCTCAGCAGCGCAAACGGTCCGGAGCCACAGCAGTTCGGACCCAGGGACCCCGCCGACACCCCCCAGGTGGCCGCGACAAACCGAGTCTGTGAAGAAAGAAAACATGAGGTGAGTCCAACTCCACACAGAGAGACACAACTCAAAGGTGCACGCAATCAGCAAACACTTCCTGGCCTAAATCTATACATCAGCTTCTTACCCTGCAGGCACGGAACAACTCAGTCAAATCTCCACTGCAGCAGAAGCTGATTAGACAATTAGCATAACGTGACAGCTCACTCAACACAAGGTGTGAGGGACACCAAATCCACTGTCATTACTCATAAAAGTCATCAAAACCTAATTACCTCAGGAAGTGTGCTGAAGAGCGTGTTAGACCTCACCCAATCCTCCTTTCACAGGACTGTGGCGTCAACCTGGAGCGGTCTCTGCGTCCGTGATGGTGAGATGTTCTCCTGACGTCGATCTCACCAGTCTGCTCACAAGGTCGAGTCTCTGGCAATCACCACACTGTGCATTCAAGGTTTAAATGCAGCAATCTCTGATTAAGACAAATACACCACAGCTGTGAGTCCTGATGACCCTGCATGTGATAACAAGCCTCAGGTGTTCAGGGTGAGGTCCTGATGCTCAGCCACTCAGTCCTGAATGCATACCACCTGGTGGGAGAAACAGAAAACAAAAACCAAGCCAGCCAAACACCCCAGCCCACAACAAACTTAATGTCACTTTGATATTTCCTATATGTTTGCAGATTGAATGAACTTATATGATCTTGTTGGCTGTGGTGGAAGCTCATGAATCATTTGTGTAGTGTGTGTGTTTATATACCCGTTTCTTAGAAACACATGTTTCACACTGTGATGTAAACTTTGCAATTAATCTGCAGTTCATATGGGTGCTGAACCGTGAGGGCGGTCCACACAATTCATGGATCCTGCAGGGTCCATTACACCACTGGTTCCCAACCCTAGAGTCCAAGCTCTCCTTGGGGGTGCCAACAACTACACAGGGTGCCTGTGGCTTTGTTTGCTCTGGGGTTATCAAAATTAAAAGTTCATTTTTTAAATAGTCAGTACAACACATTTATTGACAATCAAAACCAATTCAAAAGATATTTTTCTTTGGATGAACCAAAGAGAAAAGTATGTGTGTTGTGGGACACCTTCCTGTCAATTTTTTTCTCAAAAAACAAACAAACAAAAACAAAAAAAAAAGTATGAATCACTTTTTTGGGGAGTGAGGGTTGGGGGAGCAGGCAAGCTGAAGGGCTCAGCTTTTCTTAGGTCCATGTAGGGGGCGCCAAGAAAAATTCTGCATTACACCACTACTGTTTAATTTATTCATTCATTTGTGATCAAAATGCTCAAGCTCAGATACTGGCAGTAACAGCCAGCAATGTTTGCTCAACAACAGTATCTGCTAATTTTCGAAGCATGGGGTGTTGGATTGTCTGCCAGCACCTTATAAATTGTATATTATTAGTTATTACAGCATTTAAACAACAGCACTTTAACAACAATGTTAAATCACTGCATTTGTTTACTTGTGTCCTTATTAGCAACAAACATTCAAATAAATGACACCTACACTGTTGGCACTTTTTGAACCTCTTTCCTGGCACAGTCGTGTTTGTAAGAATTGTGTATCTCTGCCTACAGAGCCGAGAGTGTCAGCTGCTAGGAAATGCAACAGGTAGCATCATTGCTTGGTGAATGAAATTTTAATTATGCAGTCATTATCTTTTCTACATTCCATGTCAATTAGCCTTTCAAACTTACTAGGTTACAAGCAGCAGTCTCAGAGCCATCAGGTGTGGAGGAATCATCCATCAGCCATAAATAAGCCTGTGTGAATGTGTTCTTATTGCAGAATGCAGATTCAAATTCAGACAACTTTATTGATCCCCAAAAGGGCAATTAAGTTCACATTCAATTACCTCAGACAAATATGCAGCAATCAATCCACAATTATTACTAGTTGAACGTAATAATGGCACACATCAGAATTAAAACAACCACACATATACATTTGATTGTTTATGAACGTTTCTATGAAGGCTCTCAGTTGTTCAGGTGGTTTCCATAGTAGAGAAGCTTAAATCTTCTACTGGACTGGGTTGCTTGACACGAGGATGTTACGCTTCTGCTAAATTTCTTGCTCTGGTAGTCTGACTTCTGTCTTGACTCTTGTAGAGAAGAATAATAGAAGCCAGCAAAAGCTGGAGTCATAAACCTAACCAGACCCCTCCTACCGAGAGGCAGACAGCAGGAAAGTGGGACCGGAGTCATTTCTGTGATTAAAAGTCTGACCGTATAGTTTTTTCAAACCATGTTCAGACTGGGTCCTGAACCCTGACATGCACCTGTTAAATCAGACACAAAAGGCTGTGTTTTAACACGTTTCTGCTTTTACTCTTTCATCTCCCATCATAATAGTTTTTTGCAGTGCGCACGCTGATAAATGGATCAGAAAAGTCTGCAACTTTACAACACAAAGTCGGTAAAAGAGGAAAATGTACAGCTTACCTTTGATTTGGAGGTGAAGATTGTAGAGAGAAAAGCTTTTGAGGATCAAATTAGTCCATAATAAAGCATAAACCAGAGACGGAGAACTTTAAAACTGTCACGCACATCATAGCATGACACGTTACAGCTGTGCAGCTGCATAAATCAGGCTTTAAATTAATTAAATAAATCATCATAAATTGTAAACTTATGTACATTTGATAGCTTAACTATTTTTATATTTATTTTGACAGCACCTGTACCTTGATGTGTTGCTGTATGTGGTTAAATGATTTAAAAAATATTGAAAACATTAAAGGTTCCTTCAGTGGTTTAGCACAGTTGGAACCAAAATGGTGACATTCTGTTCTGAGTTGATGCGTCTCTCCAATCAAGGCACTCTAACAGAAACTGAACCACCCCAAGCCAGTCCTGATGGCTTGAGCACACCATGGCTCTAGTGCTCCCTAGAGTCCAGGAGGAATCTTGCACCATGTCCATAGTGTCCCATTGAGGCTTGGAGGATTCATCAGAGACATACCACCTGTCTGTTGTGATTAACTGGCTCCTGATGAGCAAGTGGATTGCTGCAGTCAATAAACACCCTGTTACCTGCAAGGTGTTCATGTAGCAATGACCCGATCTTTCAGTGGACCGCCTTCAGAGGTGGAAGAAGTACTGAAGTTTTGTACTTAAGTAAAAGTAGAAGTACCCTGTGAAATATTTATTCAAGTAAAAGTAGAAGTAGTACACCAAAAATGTACTTAAATAAAAGTACTAAGTACTAACTTTTAAATTTACTTTTGAGTACAAAAGTACAAGATTCAAGTACAAAAGAACAGATTCTACCTTTGCAAAATCACATCTTAATGCTATTTTAAAATATTGGGCTACTCGACCGCACCTGCTGAGCCTGTCAAGTCATAATCTGCACATAGCATTTGACATAACGGCGAAGCATACAGTTACCTTTACCTCAAGATGCTTTTTCAAATTTAATGGCGAATTTTTAAACGCCATCACTTCCTTGATCTTCGGCCTGCATGGAACACACCTAAAGACAACAGAGTTGTCTTTATAATGTTGGAACTGAAATATTTTCTCTAGGTATGGCCACGGACTTGTGTCACCTGTCTTCGAGTCCATTGTTGTTCTTCTGAATTCTGAATATTCATGCAATGCTTTGCATCCTTGGATGCTTTGAGTGAGCGGGTTCAACCAATCAGGTAAGTATCTGATGGGTCAGAACCCGTCAGATACTTACCTGATTGGTTGAAATGTACAGTAGCAATGACAGTAGCAAATATCCACGCAGCACAACAGGAAAACTTTTTAATGCAATATTTTCAGACTAAATGTAACGTGTAACGACGTCAATTCCAGAAATGTAAGGAGTAGAAAGTACAGATAATTGTCACAAAAATGTAACGAAGTAAAAGTATGCATTTTTATTTTTACTTAAGTAAAGTACAAATTCCAGAAAAACTACTTAAGTACAGTAACGAAGTAAAAATACTTCATTACATTCCACCTCTGACCGCCTTAAACTTCCATCTCCAGTTTGACACCTCCTGCAGCACTTCCTAGAACACTGAATAAACATTGGCTAAACTGCCCAGATACAATTTCAATTTATTTTCATTTATATAGTGCCAGATCACAACAGAGTTGCCTCAAGGCACTTCACACAAGTAAGGTCTAATCTTACTAACCCCCAGAGCAGCAGAGGTAAGGAAAAACTCCCTCTGGGGAAGAAACCTCAAGCAGACCAGACTCAAAGGGGTGACCCCCTGCTTGGGTCATGCTACAGACATAAATCAGAGAACAATTCACAAAACAAATATACAAGAAATGCGGTTGGTGCACAGGACAGGAGGGTCTCCAGCACAAATACACACCCAGAAAAAACAGAATCAGGCATCAGAAAGACAAGAAATAAAGTATAATTTGTCAGCATTAAACAACAAGAAAAACAGAGAAATACTAAGGTGATCGCCGGCCACTAGCCCTAAGCTTCACTAAAAGACCCAGGATTTAGGTAAAGTTGAGGCCGCGGCACGCTCCATTTCCTAATAAAATTAATTAAAAGAGTAAAATGCGCAGAACTATACTATGCCAGTATGCTCACCATACGAAAGGGAAAATAAGTGCATTTTAAGTCTGGACTTGAAATTCTCTACAGAATCTGACTTTTATTGACACAGAGAGATCATTCCACAGAACAGGGGCACGACAAGAGAAAGCTCTATGACCCGCAGATTTCTTATTCACCCTAGGGACACAAAGTAGTCCTGCACCCTGAGAATGCAAAGCCCGGGCTGGTACGTAAGGTTTAATTAGGTCAGCTTGGTAGGGAGGTGCCAGTCCGTGAACAATTTTATAGACTAGTAGCAGAAACTTAAAATCTGATCTCAATGGGACAGGAACAAGTGAAGGGATGCCAAAATGGTGTAATGTGGTCGAGGTTTCTGCTTCATGTCAAAAGTCTGGCTGCAGCATTTTGAACTAATTGGAGAGCCCTAATGCTGGACTGCGGTAAACCAGAAAATAGAACATTGCAGTAATACAGTCTAGAAGAGATAATCAGGATCTCAGCATCAGCCATAGACAGGATGGGACGAATCTTCGCTATATTTCGCAGGTAAAAGCAGTCCTCGTAATACGTATTCTAATGTGGAGGTCAAAGGACAATGTAGGATCAAAAATTACCCCAAGGTTCCTCACATTGTCCGTGTGATGTATGACACACGAGCCTAGACAAAGCGTTAACTGGTCAAATTGATGCCGATGTCTCACTGGACCAAGAACCATCATTTCAGTCTTATCAGAGTTTAAAAGTAGGAAGTTTCTAGACATCCAACTTCTCAATGATGCAAGGCAATCTTCTAAGGATTTTATGTGAATGAGATTACCAGCAGTTATCAGCATGTATAACTGAGTATCATCAGCATAGCAGTGAAAGGTAATCCCAAATCGCTGCAATATGTGTCCAAGGGGTGCTATATAAAGGGAGAAAAGCAGGGGGCCTAAGAAAGACCCCTGTGGAACCCCAAATTTCATGTCAGTAAGGTTAGCGGTAGTGTTACTGTACAAAACACAGTGAGAACGACTGGTCAAATATAACATCAACCATGAAAGGGCACTCCCAGTAATCCCAAAATGATTTTCCAGCCTATCAAGTAGAATATGATGATCCACGGTATCAAATGCAGCACAGATCATTCACCACTTTAGTGAGAGCTGTCTCTGTGGAATGATATTTTCTAAAAGCAGACTGCAGTGGCTCAAAGAGATTATTCTCAGTAAAATAGTCCACGAGCTGCCGTGAAACCACTTCTTCCAGAATTTTAGAGCAAAATGATAGATTTGATATTGGCCAATAGTTTTTCAATACATTAGGGTCAAGATTTGGTTTCTTAAGTAATGGTTTAATCACTGCACTGCACTGAAACATTTAGGAACAACAAGGCAATAGTGGTCGAGTCACACCTCAGTCAGTTTCACCGAACAGCCCGACACAGCAGTTGCCTCCTCATCATGAGAATACTAGAGGAAATACAACACAGAGGTCAAAGAGGGATGTCACCTGCCAAGAACTGATTTTTAGATCAGTAAGCATCTTGTGAGGGAGTGTCAGCTACGAACTTTTGGCCATGTGGCGCATTTCTCTGTACATGATCCAGCACGCATGTGCCGGAGTGTTGAGGACCACAGTAGCTTGAGAAGGCCGAGGGGGTGCCCATGTTTCGCCCGGCTGCTTCAGACAGATACTTATTTTAGAGATGTGAGAATGGACCTGTTGTCTGCCTGGATGGTTGCCATCCAGAACCCAAGGTGGTCCCGTGGTGGTGTGGATGCAACAAAGTGCAGCACCAGCACATGCTGCCAAAGTTGACTTGTTAACTTTTCCTGGCAATATGGTACTTCCACCCGTATGTCCACAGCTATGGTTTCCTGATCTGGCTGTTGAATTTTAACACCCAAAAAGCAGCTTAGTGGATAAATTCAGTCCAGAGGATACAACGTCAAGATCCAGCAGAGGGCAGTACTGATGTGTTCTGTTGGTGGCCCTGGCATGTCACTACTGTCGGGAGCAAGTGTAGCAGAGGACCAAGAGACGCACACGTAGTGCCCACCTTTTCAAATGACATGAAAGAGGGGGTGTGGTCTCCATGGAAACCACAACAGCTAAAGCAGCATCAAGCGGTCAACAGATCTCAGGCACTGGTGAGAGACTGATTGGAAACACTGCACTGACCTGACTGGATTGAGGTGTCACCTAAAGATGTTGAAGTGAAGGATGTCTACTCCCAGTCGGGCATCTGCAGGTGCTCCAGATGGCTCAGGACTCAGAGGTGTCAGGCATTTTCAAAACACAAAATTGCTCCATTATCTTCAGAGATACTTTTACAGGCCCAGACCTCTGGAGTGATTTACAAGACATCTCACAGATGTCAGCGTGTATGCACATCACACATGGAGGAATCCGCTCACTGAGTTTCTCTGTAACTCTAACATCTTTCTCATATATTATGTAAAAGCTACCGAGAAATAAACACTTCTAAAACTGAAAACGCTGTTTTTGCAACCAGATAACACCTCTGGAGTGATTTACAAGACATCTCACGGACGTCAGCGTGCACACGCATCACACATGCCCAAGGGTCATTTCCGCTCTTTTTTAAAAGCTCAGTAATTAAAATGTAATTAAAATATTGTTTATGATTGATTGATTGATTGATTGTTTTTTTCTGCAACATCAATACAAAGATACAGAGGTTAATATATCAATGATACACAGATAACACAATAAAGCATAATCACTTATTTCCATTGTGGTCCTTGTGAAATTATCACACGACAAAATAGAAGGGCTTGATTGAAGAGGTACAAATTGTACATAAGACAATAAGATCTTAATAATTAATGTAAATAACAATAAATGCATAATTATATACACTGAACAAAAATGTAAATGCAACACTTTTGTTTTTTAGAGTGGCCTTTTATTGTGGCCAGCCTAAGGCACACCTGTGCAGTAATCATCCTGTCTAATCAGCATCTTGATATGCCACACCTGTGAGGTGAGATGGACCTGGATGGTGAGATGGACCCTGAACCATCCCTTAGTTATGCTGCTATAGACTGAGTGTTTCTTTCTCTTTTTGCTCTGTATGCACCACTCTGCATTTAATCATTAGTGATTGATCTCTGCTCTCTTCCACTGCATGTCTTTTTCCTGATTCTCTCCCCTCAGCCCCAACCAGTCCCAGCAGAAGACTGCCCTCCCTGAGCCTGGTTCTGTTGGAGGTTTCTTCCTGTTAAAAGGGAGTTTTTCCTTCCCACTGTCACCAAGTGCTTGCTCACAGGGGGTCGTTTTGACCGTTGGGGTTTTTCTGTAATTATTGTATGGCTTTTGCATTACAATATAAAGTGCCTTGGGGCAACTGTTTGTTGTGATTTGGTGCTATATAAATAAAATTGATTTGATTTGATTTGATTATCTCCACAAAGGAGAAGTGCTCAAAATACCACAAAAAAAACTTTGATGCATGAACTAAATACAGTACATGCTCCAGACATGTGATCACATCTAATTTAGCTTATGAAATGCCACTGCTAACAGGACTTTGACCTTGAAAATTTTTTCCAAGGTAAAACTTTGTGGAATTGGAAACTAGTGTTGGTGGAAGGTTGCGCTCTACAGGCACGGTGCTCTAGGTTGGTTGAGTAATGATGCATACAAAACATGTTGTAGGTGAAACATAAATTTTAGACACATGATCTTAAACCTTGATCCCAACTTATAGCCAGAAGTGGGATCTCGAGCAGCATGACCTATTTAACATGTTTGGTATTTATGATGTCACAGTGCGAACACACGCTGACTTCCACTGCTTGTAAGGTCTTTGAAGGGCATGATGGTCTGTGATTCGTTCCTCTCTATCCTCATCTCCTCGCAGCGTCTTTGTGAAAATAGTCACGAGAATGAGTCAGCTCACTGCAACTTTCTCTTTGAGTGAGTGCAAACCAAGGCCTGATGATTCAGAGGTAAAATGAAAGAACATAATGTACAGCAGACAGGAGGAGCGAGAGAACACTGAGTTATTTTGGCTTAGATTCAAGAGCGTTAACATTTCCTTCCGTGCCATTTTACGTAAGGCTCAGAACTGTGTGGTTCCTAATCCAAAACGTAACATCAAAGAAGGACTGTGCCGGGGTGTCAACATTATGCAAGTGAAAGATGTCGCGGTGAAAAGCAGCGCCTGTGCTGACAGCCTGACATATTTTTTCCTCTTTGAAATGCACTTTGAGGAGCCATTACTGTGAATACGGTGATGCAGATGGACTTTGTCTGCCCGCGTAAATCAAACTCAGAGCTCACGTAATGTAATATTGGTGTCAGACTGCGCGTGACGGTTGGCACGTACGCACCCCCAAACCTCAGGACTCAGGTGGCTTCAGAGCCTCACAAAAACAAAACAGTCATCCCATTTTCATGCTAATCTGCTCTTAACACATTTATGTTCCATTTACGGCTCCATGGCACAAAACACACACATGCACACACACACACACACCAGAACACCCGATTTAAAAATCAGCACAACTAATGTACCAAAGCTAATCCGTTTACTTGTTTGTTTGTTTTTTTCTTTATTGATGTGAACATCGAATAGGACGCTACACAATGTTCACTTTACATGAAACAAAGCCAATCAAATCCAACGAGACAACAGAATGCAGCAGAGCGCACAACGAAACATTACCGACAATCCACAGACAGCACAGCACGCAGCCTTAAACATAGTGCACGTGCTTCATCACCATAGCGGTCACGTCCTGGAAAATACATTAAGACGGGTTTGACATTAGAAACAGGAAAATGTAAATGACACGACATAGAATTTATTCTCCTGAAAGCACTTCTTGCTCTGAATGTACTAAATTAAAGGAAACATTCTTCATAATTGCCCAAAACCAATCTTCAGTCTTTATGCAGTTAGGTTCATAAGTAATTGGACTGTGATACCCATATTAGCATTTGGTCTCTGTGTTCCATCATAGTGGATTAAAAGAAAAAATAATCAGGATTAAGTTGAAGCTTTTTGAAAACTCTTTTTCTTATCTTAAGGTTTCCAGTCAACTGCATCTTGTAGTAAAGCCCTCTTTATTGTCTCTGCTGAAGCCTTCTCTTGGTTGTTGAACTTGACACAGACATTGCCACTTCTTGCAGGGTGTTCTTGATCTGACCATTTGGACAATTCTGTCATCCACCACAGTTGTCATGTTGACTTCCAGGCATTCTGATGTTCTTGTTCTCACCCATTACTTGTGGGTTTACTTCTATGTTGTACAATACACGCAGTAACACACCAGACCACAGAACAGGTTAACAGCCAAATACATGGGACTGCATACAATTAAGGTTTTATTTAAAAATAAAATCAGTGACAATTTTTTACACCTTTACTCCAGTTTGATGTACAGTTGTGGAAGGAAGTTTACCTACACTCATCATGGGCATTTCATGGTAATTTGGGGCTTTTAATGATGTATTTGAACTGTTTTTTTTGTTGTTGTTGTTTTGCCAGAGGTGATTGCACAACATACACCATTTAATGACTTTAAGAAGCAATAACTGGGTGCACAAGTTTGACTTTATGTTGGATAGTGTCTCATCCAAATGGTCAAAATTATACATACAGGCTGAAATATATACTTGCATTCACTTAAATATTTGAATAAGTAGTGCTGAAGGTTCTGCAATGTCTTTTAATGTGACAAGACCAAGGCCTATCAACTCCTCATTCGTGATCATGACTGACTACACCTACAGCACTCATTTGACTGACCAATACTCAGAAAAATGAGAAATTCCAAGGAACTCAGTGAAGCTCCAAGATAGATAATTGTAGATTTACACAAGTTGGAATAAACTCTTGGGGCCATTTCTAAACAACTATTCCAAGATCATCAGTTCAAACTTTTGAACTGTGAGATCAGATTTTAAGGTTCTGTTACTGACGTATAAAATTATTCACAGACGAGCACCTCCTTACTTAGCTGACCTAATTCAACCCTACGTACTGTCCCGGGCTCTGCGTTCTCTGGGTGCAGAACTACTTTGTGTCCCTAGGGTGAATAAAAAGTCTGCGGGTCACAGAGCGTTCTCTATCGTGCCCCTGTTCTGTGAAATGATCTCCCTGCGCCAATAAAACAGATTCTGTAAAGACTTTCAAGTCCAGACTTAAGACGCATTTATTCTCACTTTTGTATGGCTAGCATACTGGCATAGTATGGAACTATATGCTTCCTACCCTTTTAAATTAATGTTATTAGTAAACTGAGCGGGTCGCAGCCTCAACTTTATCTGAAGTCTGGGTCTATTAGTGAAGCTCGGGGCTAGTGGCTGGTGATCACCTTAGTTTTTCTTCTGCTTCCCTGTTGCTTAATGCTGATAAATTATACCATAAGTGTAGTTTTATGGCCAATTATTTTGTTTTCTTTTTCTCTCTGTCTAAGATGCGGCTGGATCCACGTGCTGGATTGGATGATTCCTGTGGCAGGTACAGGATGGACTCTGCTGTAGGAACAGCTCCAATGAGTGGCTCGATGACGACAACCCCCACCCACCCTACCCCCCACGATGATGGACTGGACGCCTGCATAGACTCTTATCAATTGTTGTTGTGTTCTGTTTGTAAACCTTTTTGCTAGCATGGCCTAAGCAGAGGGTCACCACTTTGTGTCTGGTCTGCTTGAGGTTTCTTCCTCAATATCATCAGGGGGAGTTTTTCCCTTACCACTGTTACCGGTGTGCTTGCTCTAGGGATTGGTAAGGTTAGACCTTACTTGTGTGAAGCACCTTGAGGCAGCTTTGTTGTGACTTGGTGCGATATAAACTAAATAAATTGAATTGAATTCAAACAATTGTGTGTAAGTACAAGTTTTTCAGATGTGTTACCATTTTGTCAGTGTCTGGAAGAAGACCCAAACTGTGAACCTCAGATAAGAAGAAACTGGTTATGATGTTCAGGAACAACTCAGGAACCACCAAGGCTCAAGCCTGCCATGAACTGAAAACTGCTGTAATGGCAGGGTCACTGTGCACAGTGAAGACAGTTTTACATCACCATGGACAGAGAGGGTCCTGATCAAGAAAGAAGCCTCTGCTCCAAAATCGACACCTTCAAGCCAGACTGAAATTTGCACCTGCCCACATGGACAAGCCAAATGCCTTCTGGATAAATGTTTTACAATCAGGCAAGAAAAAAATAAGCTATTTGGCCACAAAGAATGTTTGGGGGAGTAAAGGTGAGGCTTTCAAACCTATAAACACTGTCCCGTGTTGGTGGTAGCCAGACATGGGGCCAAATACAAAAGTATTTGTATTTGAAAATACTTAAATACATTTTTCGGAGTATTTGTGTTTGTATTTTCTGATTTTGAATTCAAAGTATTTGTATTTTTATTTCAAATACATTGCCGTATTTGTATTTGAAATACTCAAAATATAAAGTATTTGTATTTGAAAAAGTACAAAGTATTTGTATTTGGAATTCGAAAATCTAAAGTATTTGTATTTGTATTTAAATACAATGGAAAGTATTTGACCCCATGTCTGGTGGTAGCCAGTGGTGCTGGTGCATTGCACAAAGGGAATGGAATAATGAAGAAAGATGACTACCTCCAAATTCTTCAACATCACCCCAAGTCAACAGTTAGATGGTTGAAACTTGGACACACTTGGGTGTTCCAACAGGATAATGACCCCAAAACACATCAAAATGGTTTGTGGGTTGGATAAAGCAGGCTAACATTAAGCTTCGGAAGTGGCCTTCTCAAAGTCCCAACTTCAACCCTGTTGAAAATTTGTGGATTACGCTAATTGTGCGCACGTGACAGAAAACTGATTCGCCGTGGCGCGCAGTGAAATGTGACGCCGCGTTACAAGTCGTGTCAAAACTTGACAGTTTCTGTGTCACTTCATAATAACGCGTGACAGTTTGGGCTCCAAGAACCATCACAGGAACCACTACGAACGTTTTCACGTTCTATTAAGGATCAATACTCATCAAGACGGATCAGTACGCTCAGTTGCGACCTCCACGACGTGAGACGAAATGAGGGTGGTGTGTGACATTCGTGGAAGATTTTTTGACAGGCAAAAACATGCTCCACGAATATCAAGAATATCACGCACCAACACGCACTATTAAGAAACCTATTCAGATGCGTTAAGTCACATTAAGAATGTCAGGAATGTGTCACGAATGACAGAAAAAATGACATTCATAACGCGTCTTGCTTATGTGTAAACGCACCTTAAAAGCCAGAATTATGCCACAAGCTTGTTGATGGCTACCAAAAGTGTCTGGTTGAGGTGCAGCTTGCTAAAGGACATTTAACCAAATATCATTTGGGGTGTATGTATATATTTGAGCCTGTATGCATAATTTAGTCCCCTGACTCAAAATAAATTCAAGCTTGTGATCCCAATTCTTGTTTTTTTTTTACAGCCATTATTTATGTATGCTATACAATCATTTCACCCTGGCAAAAGAACAGTTCAAAGACATCATTAAAAACCCCAAAATTATAATGACATTCATCTCCATGATGAGTGTGTGTAAACATCAAAGCACAACTGTATAATATCCTCAAAGTAAAGCTCAGTCTTCACTCAGACTATGTCCTGAATTGATCACACTGGTCATGGTGGCACACACACAGAACCACAGTGTTAATTGTGTCAGTGTCCACTTAGTTATGAACCGAACTGCACATGCACAAAAGGTGACAAGGCCTATCCAGTAATCTAGCCACACTTCACATCCAACTAGGATTTTTCTTTTTGTAAAATATGTCCTGCCGCTTTAATGAGACTTCCTATTGACAAAACTCAAACATTGTTGGAACTCATCATCAAGCCTCAACTTAAGACATGAGTGATGGAATGAATTCACACTAAACTGCAGTGAAGCTTTCTGCCCTGATATCTGAAATAATAGTCCTCCTAAAACATGTGTGGATCCTGTTTCATTGTGACTTCTGATCTGTAAAGAAGACCTCCAGTGATGTAAACTGTCTGGTTGGCAGCTCAGAGTGCTGTCGGGCATTAGACTCGAGTCAGGCTTTTGTTCAGGGTGGACATGTGGTCGATGACGCTGAGATCTCTCTGGCTGCAGTGCGTCTGTCTGCTGTGCAGCAGGAAGAGTCGTTTGGCTGCGGCTCTGTATTTACGGGACATGAGATTGTAGACTACCGGGTTGATGGAGGCGTTGAGGTAGCAGAGAACCATGGAGGCCATGTTGAAGTTCTGGCTCAGCATGGCTGTGTCGTAGTCATCCACCTGGGCAAAGATGTTCCTGCCAATGTGGTATGGCAGCCAGCAGACGATGAAGGCCAGCACGACCACCACTGAAAAGACAAACGGAGCAAGAAATGGCATTCATTTAAAAAACTGCTGAAGACTTACATACTAACACCTAATAATACTTTTTCAATGACCCAGACACATCAGTTAATTGGTCTTCAAAAAATTAGAAGATTTATTGTCATTAGAACACATCAACATAAAGGAATGAAATACATGTTACTCATGCCCTACTGCAGAGAAAATACCAAAAAAAAAGCTACAGAGTATTACTGTATCAAGTACAACCCCAATTCCAATGAAGATGGGATGTTGTGTGAAATGTAAATAAAACAGAATACAATGATTTGCAATCCTCTTCAACCTATATTCAATTGAATACACCACAAAGACAAGATATTAATGTTCAAACTAATGAACTTTATTGTTTTTGTGCAAATATTTGCTCATTTTGAAATGGATGCCTTCAACACATTTCAAAAAATTTGGGACAGTGGTATGTTTACCACTGTGTTACATCACCTTTCCTTCTAACAACACTCAATAAGTGTTTGGGAACTGAGGACACTAATTGTAAGTGTCATGATTGGGTATAAAATGAGCATCCCCAAAAGGCTCAGCCATTCACAAGCAAAGATGGGACGAGGATCACCACTTTGTGAACAACTGCGTGAAAAAATAACAGTTTAAGAACAATGTTTCTCAATGGTCAATTGCAAGGAATTTAGGGATTCCATCATCTACAGTCCATAATATAATCAGAAGATGCAGAGAATCTGGAGAATTTTCTACATGTAAGCGGCAAGGCTGAAAACCACCATTGAATGACCGTGACCTTTGATCCCTCAGGTGGCACTGCATTGAAAACCGACACCATTGTGTAAAGGATCTTACCGCGTGGGCTCAGGAACACTTCAGAAAACCATTATCCGTTAACACAGTTTGTTGCTACATCTACAAGTGCAAATTAAAACTCTACCATGCAAAGCAAAAGCCATACATCAACAACATCCAGAAATGCCGCCGCCTTCTCTGAGCCCGAGCTCATTTGAAATGGACAGACGCAAAGTGGAAAAGTGTGCTGTGGTCTGATGAGTCCACATTTCAAATTGTTTTTGGAAATCATGGAAGTCATGTCCTCCGGACAGAAGAGGAAAAAAACCATCCAGATTGTTATCAGCGCAAAGTTCAAAAGCCAGCATCTGTGATGGTATGGGGGTGTATTAGTGCCCATGGCATGGGCAACTTACACATCTGTGATGGCACCATCAATGCTGAAAGGTACATCCATGTTTTGGAGCAACACATGCTGCCATCCAAGCATCTTTTTCAGGAACATCCCTGCTTATTTCGGCAAGACAATGCCAAGCCACATGTTACAACAGTGTGGCTTCATAGTAAAAGTGTGTGAGTACTAGACTGGCCTGCCTGCAGTCCAGACCTGTCACCCGTTGAAAATGTGTGGAGCATTATGAAGCGCAAAATACGACAACAGAGACCCTGGACTGTTGAACAACTGAAGTCGTACATCAAGCAAGAATGGGAAAGAATTCCACCTACAAAGCTTCAACAATTAGTGTCCTCAGTTCCCAAACGCTTATTGAGTGTTGTTGGAAGGAAAGGTAATGTAGCACAGCGGTAAACATACCACTGTCCCAGCTTTTTTGAAACGTGTTGCAGGCATCCATTTCAAAATGAGCAAATATTTGCACAAAACAATAAAGTTTATCAGTTGGAAACATTACATATCTTGTCTTTGTGGTGTATTCAATTGAATATTGGTTGAAGAGGATTTGCAAATCATTGTATTCTGTTTTTATTTACATTCTACACAATGTCCCAACTTCATTGGAATTGGGGTTGTATATATTAGTATTACTGTATCAAGTATTTAAGTACTTAAGAAAGAGGTAGTAGGAAATATACAACAGTCACAAATTGTGTGTGACATTTGTTGTTGCTGTTTATAGATATTTTTGGTTTCTTCTTGCCATATAGATGTGAGTAATATGTTTATGTTTTGCTAAAATGTTTCTATAGGATTGCCATTAAAATTACAAGAAATATAGAATGTTTTAAAACAGGTGCCTAACTGATTGATTTGTAAGGCCCCAGAATGTACAAGAACATGACAGAAACACAGAGAATTTCCTGTAAAAATAGAGTGCCAGGGCCCAAGAATTCTAAAGCATGAATGCTCACCGAATTTTGTGGACGGTAAAAAAATGACATGGATAGTTATTTCAAAGGGGTCGCTGTCATTACTGTTTGGATGAGAGATGGATGTGCAACAAAACTGAGTTCTCTTTTGACCGTGAAGGCATTGGGGCCCCTTAACATAGTGCAAAGTTTGGATGGCGCTTGGACGAAAACGGCGAAATATCACGCCAACGGGCAGGCATGCACTAACCCGGTGCGAGAGTTCGTGCATGCGCCGGTGTCTTTCGGCATGAACACAGCAGTGCCAACTGCGGGACATCACGCCGCTTATTGTGGAGAAAATATAAAAAAACAGCCGGTACCTGTTGGACCACATGCGCCACTTATGTAGGAAAAAAAAAAAACAACATACGACCCACTGGACGTTAACTGGCGCTGTCCAAAAGCCCTGATTACCAGTCAAAGACTTTCCCACTGAGCTACAGAGCTGGTTCTTTGAAAGCTGTGGGAATCTACCTCATATCAGAAAAAAATGAAAGATCACACAATATATAAAAACACTGCATTTATCAAGTGACAATACAAATAGATCCACCTGTTTCTCTGTTAATGACCCATGGTCACAGTCATACAGTCATGAATGACATGAATGAGAAGCAGTTCGCAGTCGTCTCATTCATGTCCACATCTGCTGGTGCATCTCCAACCGGCCGCAACATGTGTGGTCTGGTGGGCAATGCCCGCAGGACAGACCGCTTTATGTGGAACAGAGCTCATGTTGGGTGACGTGACAGTGAGATTGCCTGCTGCGTGTTCTAATCTGACGGCCCGTTTCAACCTGGGAGCAGCCTGTCCATGTGCGCACCATGCGCGCGTTCACTCACTGCAGCACGTCACTACAGTTATATATCTTTTTATTCATGTCCACTTGATAACAGCAAACAAACACACGAGCATCACAGTGGGCAGTTGTTTGTCCATGTCCATCCAAACACAGTATGTGGTATCCAGCTGGAATGTCTAGATCCACAGATCTCCACAGCCGCTTCAGTGGGAAGACACACCTCATGTCATCTCAGGCACACACCAAAGCCACACTCGTGTGGGACTTAGACAAATTCTCTGAGAGTATGAAAAGTGGTTCTCTGCAGTCTGTTATCGGCCAAAAGTGCCGACTAGCCACACGGTGTTAGATGTTCCTGCATGTTACCTGGAATTTGGCCAGCACCTGCCCCAAGAGGGTACACACAGCGCACACTTTGTCTTTCAGGCGCTTGTGTGTGCAGATAGTTATAGCAACTGGTGTATATGTTGGAGGCAGGGACGACATTACAACGGTTTGCAAATGATTACCTGCATCAATGCACACTAACTGGTGCACTTTGTTGGGAAGGTGTAGTGACACGGACCCCACAACAGGGGCATTATGAACGGACAAGTGGATGAGCCAAAAGTAACAATTTAATGTTGTGAATTGCACAATGGAATACAGACAATAACAATAGAGGAGTACAGTCAATCGTTACAAGGTGACGTGTGGGCAGGCTTCGAGGATAAAAGACGTCTGTCCAGAGAAGAGCCGGATCCCACACGGCTTCCACCGCCAGCAGATCTGAAGAACACCGGAGCCGCAAGTCCCAGTCCAGGTGGCCACCGTCTCCAGCTGTCAGACCAGGTACTGCTGGCAGAAACAGAAACAGTTAATGGTGGGTGTGTGAAGACACACCCAATAATCGTCCCTTGATTAGTTCCTCCGGGAGGTAGAACCTCCACCTCCAGAAACAATTTCACCCGTGCAGCTCCTGTTAGTCTCTTCCCTGGATGGAGTGAGAGGCGAAAAGCCGGATGGATCCGCAGTGAAGCTGAAGCTGCCAGCTTCACTGCGGCTGGGCTGAGGACTTTGGTGATGGTGAAGGGTCCAATGAATCTGTCCTTCAGTTTCTGGGATTCCACTTGCAGGGGGATGTCCTTTGTAGATAGCCAAACCACCTGCCCGGGCTGATACGTAGGGGCCGGGGCACGCCGGCGGTCTGCATGGGCCTTAGCCCTCGTCCGGGCTTTGAGCAGGGCAGAGTGGGCGGTACGTCACACCCGACGGCACCTCCTCAACTGGCCTGGACCGAGGGCACCCCGACCTCTCCCTTCACTAGCGGAAACAATGGGGGCTGGTACCCCAAACATACCTCAAACGGGGAGAGGCCGGTGGCAGATGAAACTTGGCTATTATGAGCGTACTCGATTCAGGCCAGATGGTTGCTCCGGGCCGTCGGGTTGCGCGGAGGTCACGCAGCGGAGGGCCTGCTCCAGTTCCTGGTTCATCCGCTCTGCCTGCCCGTTCGTCTGGGGGTGGTACCCAGATGAGAGATTTATGGTGGCCCCCAGTTCCCTGCAGAAACTCCGCCAGACCTGGGAGGAGAACTGAGGACCACGATCTGAGACAATGTCCGATGGAATCCCATGCAGACGCACAACGTGGTGGACCAGGACGTCTGCAGTCTCCTGGGCCGTCGGGAGCTTCGGGAGGGCCACGAAGTGGGCCGCCTTGGAGAACCGGTCCACTATCGTGAGGATGGCAGTCATGTCCTGGGACAGCAGGAGGGCCATGATGATGTCCAAGCCGATGTGAGACCAGGGGCGATGAGGCACGGGCAGAGGCTGGAGGAGGCCTTGGATCTTGTGGTGGTCGGCTTTGCCCCTGGCGCAGGTGGTGCAGGCCTGGACGTACTCCCAGACGTCGGCTTCCAGAGACGCCCACCAGAAGCACTGCCGGACCACTGCCACGGTTCTTCGCACCCCGAGGGGCAGGAGAGCTTGGAACCGTGACAGAAGTCAAGGACTGCAGCCCTGGCCTCTGGTGGGACGTACATCTTGTCCTTCGGTCCAGTCCCCGGGTCCGGGTTCCATGTCAGGGCCTCCCGGACGGTCTTCTCCACGTCCCAGGTGAAGGTGGCCATGACAGTGGACTCGGGGATGATGGTTTCTGTAGGGTCTGACAGCTCGGTCCTGACTTCCTCCTCGTGCACCCGGGACAGTGCGTCAGACCGTTGGTTCTTCGTCCCGGGGCGGTATGTGATCTGAAAGTCAAAACGCCCGAAGAACAGTGACCAGCGGGCTTGCCTGGGGTTCAGACGCTTGGCGGTCCGGATGTACTCCAGGTTCCTATGGTCTATGAAAACCGTGAATGGTACCAAAGCTCACTCCAACAGGTGTCTCCACTCCTCCAGAGCCTCCTTCACCGCAAGAAGTTCCCGATTGCCGACGTCATAGTTCCTTTCAGCCGGGGTCAACCTGCGGGAAAAGTAAGCACATGGGTGGAGAACCTTGTCGGACTCCCCGCTCTGGGATAGCACGACTCCTATCCCTGAGTCACAGGCATCCACTTCAACTATAAACTGGCGTTTTGGATCGGGCTGCACCAGGACTGGCGCAGTCGAGAACCGGCGTTTCAACTCCCTAAACGCGGCTTCGCACTGATCCGACCAGGTGAAGGGGACTTTTGTGGAGGTCAGGGCTGTCAGGGGGCTAACTACCTGACTGTAGCCTTTGATGAACCTCCGGTAAAAATTAGCAAAACCGAGGAACTGCTGTAGTTTCCTACAGTTTGTTGGTTGGGGCCAATCTCTCACCGCCACAACCTTGGCCGGATCAGGGGCGACGGAGTTGGAGGAGATAATAAACCCCAGCAAGGACAAAGAAGTACGGTGGAATTCGCACTTCTCGCCCTTCACAAACAACCGGTGTAACAACCGCTGCAGGACCTGACGTAAATGCTGAACATGAGTCTCAGGATCCGGGGAAAAGATGAGTATATCGTCCACATATACAAAGACAAACTGATGCAGGAAGTCCCGCAAGACATCATTAACCGACGCTTGGAACGTCGCGGGCGCATTGGTGAGGCTGAACAGCATGACCAGGTACTCAAAGTGACCTAACGGGGTGTTAAATGCCGTCTTCCACTCGTCTCCCTCCTGGATCCGAACCAGGTGATAAGCGTTCCTAAGATCCAGTTTAGTGAAAATTTGGGCTCCATGCAAGGGCGTGAACACTGAATCCAACAGAGGTAACGGGTATCGGTTGCGAACCGAGATCTCGTTCAACCCTCTGTAGTCAATGCATGGACGGAGTCCGCCGACTTTTTTGCCCACAAAAAAGAAACCAGTACCCATCGGGGAGGTGGAGTTCCGGATCAACCCGGCAGCTAACGAGTCCCGGATGTAGGTCTCCATTGATTTGCGTTCCGGACGTGAGAGGTTATACAGCCTGCTGGACGGGTACTCAGCGCCCGGTATCAAATCAATGGCACCGCCGTCAGATTGGGGGGGACTTTAACCTCCTCCTTAGCTGTCACACCGGGTGGAACCGAGGATCCTAAACACTCCCGGTGGCAGGTTTCGCTCCACTGCGTCACAACCCCAGACGGCCACCCATGGAAAACCCAAAATCACTCGGGAGGTAGAAGGTGTTACATAAAACACAATCTCCTCCCTGTGATTTCCAGACACAACCATTGTCACTGGCTGTGTCTGATGTGTGATTAGTGGAAGAAGGGTGCCATCTAGTGCCCGTACCGACAATGGTGATGGTAAGGCCACTAGAGGGAGCCCAACCTCCTTTGCCCATCTGCTATCCAGCAGATAACCCTCTGACCCCGTGTCCACCAGTGCTGGGGCGTGAAGGGTTAGATCCCCACTCAGGATCGTAACTGGGATGCGTGCAGATTGTCGGGGTTTCCCCGCGTGAGTATTATGACCCACCCTTAGCCCAGTCTCTAAGGACGAGTGCTGCTGTTTTGACCGTTTGGGGCAGTTTTTCTGCGTGTGCTCGGTTGAGCTGCAGAGAAAACACTCCCCACGGACCGGCCTCCTTTGTCTCTGATCTGATCTCATTTTGGCCCTGCTCGTTTCCCTAACAACGGCAGCAGGGGGAGCTGTCGTCACGTGGAGTACCCTGGCTGTGGAGCGTGGGGAAGACGGCTCCCTTTCGGACCCGGGAGGAAGAGGGACAGCTTGTGCCTGACCACGCCCTTCGTCTCGCTCCCGTTGGTGTTCTGTTAATCGGTTATATAAGGTTGATAAGCCCGTCTAAATCCCGCAGCTCATCCTTCGCCACCAGGTGCTCCTTAAGGACCAGAGACAGTCTGTTTACGAAGGCGGCGTGGAGCGCAACAGCATTCCAGCCGGCTCGCGCTGCCGCGATGCGTAAGTCGACTGCATGCTTAGCTGTGCGCCGACACCCCTGTCTTATCGACAGCAGCACGCTTGAAGCGGTCTCGCCTCTATGAGGGTGGTCGAACACCTGTCTGAACTCCCTCACAAACCCAGTATATGTCATTAGGAGCCATGAATTCTGCTCCCAGAGCGCCGTAGCCCAGGCGCATGCCTCTCCTCGAAGCAGATTTATAACGTAAGCCACCCGGCTAGCGTCTGACGTGTACGTGACAGGACACTGTGAAAAGACGAGCGAAAACTGCATTAAGAAGTCTGCACACGTCTCGACACAACCTCCGTACGGCTCCGGAGGGCTTATGTATGCTTCAGGGGAAGGATGGGGGGTTCGTTGAATGACCACTGGAATGTCTGTGTCTGGCATTCGGTCAGCAGGAGGAGGTGCTGCAGCAGCGCCCTGAGCACGCGGTTCCACCTGGGCGGTGAGAGCCTCCATCCTCCGATTGAGAATAACATTCTGCTCAGTGACTAAGTCCAACCGAGCAGTGAAAGCGGTTAAGATTTGCTGCAGCTCACCTAACACGCCTCCTGCTGACGCCTGTTCACCTCGCTCTTCCATTGGCTGTTCAAGCGATGGTTGACGCCCCTCGGGATCCATGACGCTGGCCAAGAAATCCTGTTGGGAAGGTGTAGTGACACGGACCCACAACAGGGGGCGTTAATGAACAGACAATGGATGAGCCAAAAAGTAACAATTTAATGTTGTGAATTGCACAACGTAATACAGACAATAACAATAGAGGAGTACAGTCAATCGTATACAAGGTGACGTGTGGCCAGGCTCGAGGATAGAAGACGTCTGTCCAGAGAAGAGCCGGATCCCACACGGCTTCCACCGCCAGCGAATCTGAAGAACACCGGAGCCGCCAAGTCCCGAGTCCCAGGTGGCCACCGTCTCCAGCTGTCAGACCAGGTAGTGTTGGCAGAAACAGAAACAGTTAATGGTGGGTGTGTGAAGACACACCCAGTAATCGTCCCTTGATTAGTTCCTCCGGGAAGTAGAACCTCCACCTCCAGAAACAATTTCACCCGTGCAGCTCCTGTTAGTCTCTTCCCTGGATGGAGTGAGAGGCGAAGACCGTCGCACTCCCACTATCCGCCAATCCAGCTTCAGACAGAGCCCGCAGGAACACGGCTGCACACAGAACAATGTTTAGTTACAATATCAATCGCAGAGAAGGTTACCTCGAGTGGTAGCTGATTTCTCGGCGAGGAGGTGGAGTTGTAGTCCGGCCTTTATAGTGATGGTGATGACTGACAGCTGGTGCTGATAAGTGACAGCTGTCACTCCCAGCGGCTCTGACGCCCTCTCGTGCTTGGAGCCCGCACTCCAAGCAGGGCGCCATCTGGTGGTGGTGGGCAAGCAGTACCTCCTCTTCAGCGGCCCACACAACACACTTCATCCAAACTTCGCACTATGTGTGAAGCGGCCTTTAGAAGTGTATTCAAGCCTCCTTGAAGAGGCTCCTACTTATTATGACAAAGAAAGAGTCCTGAGCACTGTATTGTGAGGTATTGTGTGGGAAGTACTTATTCAAGTGTAGAGCTGAAACAACTAATCAAGTTAATCGATTAAAATCAATTATTAAAATAGTTGTCAACTAATTTAGCCATCGAATAGTTGCTAAATAACTTTGTTTTACTGCAAATGTTCGCTTCTTCCATATAATCAACCGTGCTTTGCTTTGAATCTTGAACCAATGAAGGAGTGCTTTATTTCGCTTTATCTTAATTTTTCCCCACTAAAACCCTAAAGAGCATATGTCCATGAGGAATATTTACCTTTTTTGTTAAATTGACCTGTTATGGTCTTCTGAAACAGTTGATAGATGTATTTTATGCTAACGCTGATGCTAACATGTTAGCATGTCTATGGCGTTTCAATGTTAAAGTTAGCATTAAGCTGCTGCATTTCAGCATGTTTGTGCATTTGTTTTCTGTATAATAATTAAGGCTCAGCGTTTGTTGTCGTAAAGAGTCAAATGTATTACAAATTATAATATTTTTAAATTTATTTTTATTTATATATTAATAATAATAGCAACAATAATAATAGTAATAATAACTAATATGCTACAGTACAATTTTAGAGAAAGAGACATGAGTCACATGCGTCGTTGTGAAATGACACATAGTTTACCAATTATACAGAGAATGTTGCACATATAATGAGTCAGGCTACAGTTTTTGATTTAGGTTTATGGTTAACTGTTATGCTAATTGCTCATTTGCAGCAACAAAAATACCTCTTTTTCACCATATACTTATAACATTTATATGTTTCAATGTTGTTTTATGGCAACTCAGCCCTTTGATAAAGCAGTGCCATTTGAAATAATTATTTTTGTTCTTTATTATAAACTGTTTTATTCTTTATTATTTTATATTTCAACAGCCAAGGGACATTTGATGATTTGTTGATTTCAAGTATTTTAAGTTTTCAAATAATGTTCTGTTGTTAAATAAAGTGATGGAAGGAGATGAAAAATTGTTTCCCTGGCACATTTTTAAAAGATTCCCCGCTAATCCGATTAATCGTGTCGAAACCCCATCAGATTCATCGATGATCCAAATAATCGTTTGTTGCAGCCCTATTCAAGTGGACTGAACTCTTAAAGACTGAGCAGATTTTTGAGGGATTGTGAAAGAGCCATTCCTTACTTCAGAAAAAACTAGCAATGGGTGTATTCATCAGAGAAGAAGATGACACTATATGATGGCACATATTGGTGTTGCAGACTGCCAACATTGTTTTGTCTATATACTATATATACTAGCTCGTTGCCCGTGGGATCCACGGGCTCTAGATTGGTAGTGTTTATAAAATAGGTAGCTGACATTTTTCAAAGGTGGTAGTAAAGTTTCTAAAATGATTTGGAATTGCGTCTGAATCCAGAATGTAATAATTATCAACATCAATTGTTCACTGTTGTTACGTAATCCAAAAACATTAGTCCTATCAACATTCCGTCTGGCGGCTTTCATCCTTGACCCAAAATCCAAAAACATACCAAACAGCAAATGTCAGCTCTCCCGGGTTTCTCCGTGTTCGAAGGTACGCACGCACCCATTCATGTACACAGAAGCCACTTCGCTTTTAATATAGAGATGATTTACTGCCCCCTGCTGGAGTCGAGCATGAGTCCAGAATGTAATTATCAATGTCCATTGTTCACTGTTGTTATGAAATACCTGTAATTTTTCCAAAAAATATTAGTCCTATCAACGTTACCTTTGGTGGCATTCATCCTTGACCCAAAATACATAAGCATACTAAACAGCAAATGTCAGCTCTCCACAGTTTCTCTGTGTTCAAAGGTACACACACGCACGCACACATACACGTACACAGAGGCCACTTCGCTTTTAATATATAGATGATTTACCGGCCCCTTCTGGAATGGTGTGTAAGTCCAGAATGTAATTATCAACGTCCACTGTTCACTGCTGTCAGATAATATCACTAATTTCTCCAAAAATATTTGTCCTATCACCTTTCTGTTTTTGTGGCATTCATCCTTGAACCAAAATACATAAGCATAGGGCCCCTTCACACATAGTGCCATTTGCAGTATGTGTGAAGGAGCGAATTGTACATGAAGTACGTGTGAAGCAGGAATCGTATGCAAAACTTTTAAAATTGTAGCTGCCTCCAACGCCTCATACACCTGTTGCTACAACTATTTGCACACAACAGCGGCTGAAAGACAGAGAGTGCGCTGTGAGAGCCCATCGAACCCTCTCGTGGCAGGTGTCACACAACTTCCAGCTGACACACACGACATCTAACACCACTCGCTTGGCACTTAGAAAATGTGTGGCCATTCTCACTGTTAACACGACAACAGTCAGCAGATGATCACTGTCGAGCTGGATGTGAAATTTGTCTAAGTGCCCCATGACTGTGGAGTTGCAGAAAGCCAGATGAGTTGGCATGCTCCCCCTGGCACGCAAACATATCTGGCGTGCCGGGGGGGAGGGCAAACCATCCGGCAAACCATCCGAAACCTCAGGAGGTGGAAGCAGCTCTCCTCCAACACTGTCTATAGTGCGGGTGGGGAGCTGTTGAACCTGACTGGGGATGTTGTTGGGCGGTGGAAGGAATACTTCGATGATCTCCTCAATCCCATTGTCACGTCTTCCGAAGAGGAAGCAGAGACTGGGGACTCAGAGGCGGACTCGTTCATCACCCAGGCCGAAGTCACCGAGGTGGTCAGAAAGCTCCTTGGTGCAAGGCTCCTGGGGTGGACGAAATCGGTCCTGAGTACCTTAAGTCTCTGGATGTTGTGGGACTGTCCTGGTTGACACGTCTCTGCAACATCGCGTGGCGGTCGGGGACAGTACCCCTGGATTGGCAGACCGGGGTGGTGGTCCCTCTGTTTAAGAAGGGGGACCGGAGGGAGTGTTCCAACTACATGGGGATCACACTCCTCAACCTCGCCGGTAAGGTCTATTCCAGGGTGCTGGAGAGGAGAATTCGACCGATAGTCAAACCTCGGATTCAGGAGGAGCAGTGTGGTTTTCGTCCTGGTCGCGGCACACTGGACCAGCTCTACACCCTCCATCGGGTGCTCGAGGGTTCATGGGAGTTCGTCCAACCACGCCACATGTGCTTTGTGGATCTGGAGAAGGTGTTTGACCGTGTCCCTCGAGGCGCCCTGTGGGGGGTGCTCTGGGAGTACAGGGTCCGGGGTCCTTTGCTAAGGGCTATCCGGTCCCTGTACAACCGCAGTAGGAACTTGGTTCGCATTGCCGGTAGTAAGTCAAACCGGTTTCCAGTGCACGTTGGCCTCCGCCAGGGCTGCCCTTTGTCACCGGTTCTGATGATTACCTTTATGGACAGAATTTCTAGGAGCAGCCAGGGTGTAGAGGGGGTCCGGTTTGGAAACCACAGAATCTCATCTCTGCTGTTTGCGGATGATGTGGTCCTGTTGGCTTCGTCAAACCAGGACCTTTAGCGTGCACTGGGGTGATTTGCAGCTGAGTGTGAAGCATCCGGGATGAAGATCAGCACCTCCAAATTCGAGGCCATGGTTCTTGACCGGAAAAAGGTGTCTTGCCCTCTTCAGGTCGGTGGGGTGTCCTTGCCTCAGGTGGAGGAGTTTAAGTATCTCGGGGTCTTGTTCACGAGTGAGGGATGGATGGAGCGTGAGATTGATAGACGGATCGGTGCAGCATCTGCACCGATCCATGACGAATGAGATTGATAGTCGGATCAGTGCAGCATCTGCACTGATCCGTCTATCAATCTCACGCTCCATCCATCCCTCACTCGTGAGATTGACAGACGGATCGGTGCAATCTCCCTCGGTCTGGGATTCCATGCAAGATCTCACTTTGTGGTGTAAGGATGATTCTGAGAAAGCTCAGAACTACACAGGAGGACCTGGTCAATGACCTGAAGAGAGCTGGGACCACAGTCACAAAGATTACATTAGTAACACATGATGCTGTCATGGTTTAAAATCCTGCAGGGCAGCAAGGTCCCCCTGCTCAAGCCAGCACATGTCCAGGCCCGTTTGAAGTTCACCAGTGGCCATCTGGTTGATCCAGAGGAGGCATGGGAGAAGGTCATGTGGTCAGATGAGACCAGAATAGAGCTTTTTGGAATCACCTCCACTTACCATGTTTAGAGGATAAGAACAACCCCAAGAAAACCATCCCAACCGTGAAGCATGGGGGTGGAAACATCATACTCTGCAGGCGCTCTTCTGCAAAGGGGACAAGACGACTGCACCATATTGAAGGGAGGATAGACAGGGTCATGTATTGTGAGATTTTGGCAAACAACCTCCTTCCCTCAGTGAGAGCATTGAGATGGGTCATGGCTGGGTCTTCCAGCATGACAATGACCCCAAACACACAGCCAGGGCAACTAAGGGGGGCTCAGTAAGAAGCATTCCAAGGTCCTGGAGTGTCCTGGACAGTCTCCAGACCTGAACTCAATAGAAAATCTTTGGACGGAGCTGAAACTCCAAACCTGAAAGATCTAGAGAAGATCTGTATGGAGGAGTGGCCAAAATCCCTGCTTGCAGTGTGTGCAAACCTGGTGAAAAACTACAGGAAACGCTTGACCTCTGTAATTGCAAACAAAGGCTACTGTACCAAAATATTAACATTGATTTTCACTGGTGTTCAAGTACACTCAACAAAAATATAAACCCAACCTTTTGGTTTTGCTCCCATTTTGTATGAGATTGAACTCAAACATCTAAAACTTTTTCCACATACACAATATCACCATTTCCCTCAAATATTGTTCACAAAACCAGTCTAAATCTGTGATAGTGAGCACTTCTCCTTTGCTGAGATAATCCATCCCACCTCACAGGTGTGCCATATCAAGATGCTGATTAGACACCATGATTAGTGCACAGGTGTGCCTTAGACTGTCCACAATAAAAGGCCACTCTGAAAGGTGCAGTTTTATCACACAGCACAATGCCACAGAGGTTGCAAGATTGAGGGGAGCGTGCAATTGGCATGCTGA
The DNA here is from genome assembly GCF_902500255.1 of Thalassophryne amazonica. NCBI lineage: Eukaryota > Metazoa > Chordata > Actinopteri > Batrachoidiformes > Batrachoididae > Thalassophryne > Thalassophryne amazonica. Next base: position 115,692,044 of record NC_047106.1, on the reverse strand, counting down.
CAGCAGGAATGTCAACCAGAGCTGTTACTTGTGTATTGAATGTTCATTTCTCTACCATAAGCCGTCTCCAAAGGCGTTTCAGAGAATTTGGCAGTACATCCAACCAGCCTCACAACCGCAGACCACGTGTAACCACACCAGCCCAGGACCTCCACATCCAGCATGTTCACCTCCAAGATCATCTGAGACCAGCCACTCGGACAGCTGCTGAAACAATCAGTTTGCATAACCAAAGAATTTCTGCACAAACTGTCAGAAACGTCTCAGGGAAGCTCATCTGCATGCTCGTCGTCCTCATCGGGGTCTCGACCTGACTCCAGTTCGTCGTCGTATCCAACTTGAGTGGGCAAATGCTCACATTCGCTGGCGTTTGGCACGTTGGAGAGGTGTTCTTTTCACGGATGAATCCCGGTTCACACTGTTCAGGGCAGATGGCAGACAGCGTGTGTGGCGTCGTGTCAATGTTGTGGATCGAGTGGCCCATGGTGGCGATGGGGTTATGGTATGGGCAGGTGTCTGTTATGGATGAAGAACACAGGTGCATTTTATTGATGGCATTTTGAATGCACAGAGATACCGTGACAAGATCCTGAGGCCCATTGTTGTGCCATACATCCAAGAACATCACCTCATGTTGCAGCAGGATAATGCACGGCCCCATGTTGCAAGGATCTATACACAATTCTTGGAAGCTGAAAATGTCCCAGTTCTTGCATGGCCGGCATACTCACCGGACATGTCACCCATTGAGCATGTTTGGGATGCTCTGGACCGGCGTATACGACAGCGTGTACCAGTTCCTGCCAATATCCAGCAACTTCGGACAGCCATTGAAGAGGAGTGGACCAACATTCCACAGGCCACAATTGACAACCTGATCAACTCTATGCGAAGGAGATGTGTTGCACTGCATGAGGCAAATGGTGGTCACACCAGATACTGACTGATATCCCCCCCAATAAAACAAAACTGCACCTTTCAGAGTGGCCTTTTATTGTGGACAGTCTAAGGCACACCTGTGCACTAATCATGGTGTCTAATCAGCATCTTGATATGGCACACCTGTGAGGTGGGATGGATTATCTCAGCAAAGGAGAAGTGCTCACTATCACATATTTAGACTGGTTTGTGAACATTATTTGAGGGAAATAGTGATATTGTGTATGTGGAAAAAGTTTTAGATCTTTGAGTTCATCTCATACAAAATGGGAGCAAAACCAAAAGTGTTGCATTTATATTTTTGTTGAGTGTACTTATTTGTAGTAGCAACATACAAATAAATTGTTTTAAGTTTTTCATGATTTCTTCACATCTGCGAGGCATTACTTTTGTTGGTTTGGAACCAAGATTTGCTCGTTTACTAGTGTGCTTGGGGTCATTGTCTTGTTGAAACACCCATTTCAAGGGCATGTCCTCTTCAGCATAAGGCAACATGACCTCTTCAAATATTTTGACATATCCAAACTGATCCATGATACCTGGTATGCGATATATAGGCCCAACACCATAGTAGGAGAAATATGCCCATATCATGATGCTTGCACCACCATGCTTCACTGTCTTCACTGTGAACTGTGGCTTGAATTCAGAGTTTAGGGTCGTCTCACAAACTGTCTGCGGCCCTTGGACCCAAAAAGAAATAATTTTACTCTCATCAGTCCACAAAATATTCCTCCATTTCTCTTTAGGCCAGTTGATGTTCTTTGGCAAATTGTAACCTCTTCTGCACATGTCTTTTATTTAACAGAGGGACTTTGCAGGGGATTCTTGCAAATAAATTAGCATCACACAGGCGTCTTCTAACTGTCACAGCACTTACAGGTAACTCCAGACTGTCTTTGATCATCTTGGAGCTGATCAGTGGGTGAGCCTTTGCCATTCTGGTTATTCTTCTATCCATTTTGATGGTTGTTTTCCATTTTCTTCCACGCGTCTCTGGTTTTTTGTCCATTTTAAAGCATTGGAGATCATTGTAGATGAACAGCCTATAATTTTGTGCACTTGCGTATAAGTTTTCCCCTCTCCAGTCAACTTTTTAATCAAACTACGCTGTTCTTCTGAACAATGTCTTGAACGTCCCATTTTCCTCAGGCTTTCAAAGAGAAAAGCATGTTCAACAGGTGCTGGCTTCATCCTTAAATAGGGGACACCTGATTCACACCTGTTTGTTCCACAAAATTGACGAACTCACTGACTGAATGCCACACTACTATTATTGTGAACACCTCCTTTTCTACTTTTTTTTACTAATAGCCCAAATTTCATAGCCTTAAGAGTGTGCATATCATGAATGCTTGGTCTTGTTGGATTTGTGAGAATCTACTGAATCTACTGGTACCTTGTTTCCCATCTAACAATAAGAAATATACTCAAAACCTGGATTAATCTTTTTAGTCACATAGCACTACTATTATTCTGCGCCGCGCTGCGAGCTGTGACGATGCGGCACAAACCACTGCATCAGGACTTTTTTTCCATCAGAATTTTTTCAGAAGCTGTTAGAGTCCAGCTCTCCACAAGTTCTTTTATACTCACTCGACTGGTAAGCACTGAAAGCCGAGATAGACATGTCCCAACTTGTCCTTTAACACTCCGAAACGGAGGTGTTCCTTTGTCTCGCTTCATCGGCGAATCGGTCGTGACGCGCGAAGCCTCCGCGCGGCTTTCCATGACAAAATCTCTTGTTAAAAGTGAAATCTGCCGGAAAATGGCTGATGTCCAGGTCTTGTGATAACCAGAGAAAGAGCACACGATGGTCTCGGATCCACAGAGCCATCAGCTTAGAAATGATGCAGTGGTTTGTGCCACGTTGTCGCAGCTCGCAGCTCGGCGCACCGACCGTCCTTAAAGGGGTCCTTAAACCTGTAGTTAAAGTCCTTATTCTCTGTGAAGCCCGTAAAATTTTCACTGAAAGCCAGATAAATTTTTCAAATGGTTTCTAGGTGCCAGTCTCTAACAGCTTCTGAAAAAATTCTGATGGAAAAAAAGTCCTTTTCATTCCGCCATTTCCAGACAATGAAAATCCGACGAGGGGGCGGGACCACTCCTTCCACAAGGCGTGCTCACAGGCGAATGACGTCACCGACATGCGTGGAAAAACTCACGCATGCGCACGAGGGTTCAAGCATGTCTGACGTAAAAACATATGAATGAAATCCATATAGTTTTTGAAAAAAATAAAAAGGTATGATACTTTATGGACAGACCTCGTATGTTGATAGGCATTTTAGGGATTATAACAAAAAATATAGCCGACTTTAAGCAAACAAATAAATAAATAATAAGCATTTGCTTCATGTTCATTTCAGGACTCTCCTGCATCATGCAGAGAGAAATTTTTAAGATATACTAATTATCAGAGGCTGTGTGTCCTTGGAAGCTGGAAACATTGTCTGATATTAATATTGCAAACTGTACACTGGTGGTGAATAAGTGGTTAGTGCACTTGGTCTCAATGCAGAAGGTTCCTGGTTCAAACCCCACCCTTGCCACATTTGTCCACGTAATGTGGAGTTGCGTCAGGAAGGGCATCCAGTGTAAAACTTGTGCCAAATCAACATGCAGATCCACTTTGGATCTGCATGTCGATTTGGCACAAGATCTGCTGTGGCGACTCATTGAAAACAAGGGAGCAGCTGAAGGAACTTAATGTACATGCAAGACATTACAATTACAGTCAGTAATTGGTGATGATGACAGTTGACGTGTATGTTTGAGCTGAGCAACTCAAACATGGAGAACTATAAAGTTTCTGTGGTAATGGTTTCATATAGGTTGCCTGCAGCAATTTTTTAAAATAGGTTTTATTCCAGTTCAGTGTATGCCAATATATACAGTACACACAATAAACATAAAATAAATGAACTGATACTGCAAACATGTGAAACACATAATGCAAAACACAGAAACACAAAACCCACAGTTCTGACTGGACCATGGTTTTTAAGTCACACAGATTTAAATATATAAATACTACATATGCTTATTATGGGGACCTTACAGCACAGAAAAATACTTTCTTACAGATTCCAAAAACCTTTTAACTGTTAGCATGGCCTAAGCAGTGGGTCACCCCTCTGAGTCTGGTCTGCTTGAGGTTTCTTCCTCAAATCATCAGAGGGAGTTTTTCCTTACCACTGTTGCCTGTGTGCTTGCTCTGGGGGTTGGTAAGGTTCGACGTTACTTGTGTGAAGTGCCTCGATGCAGCTTTGTTATGATTTGGTGCTGCCTAAAATGTAATAAATTGAAATTGAAGTCACGGACTGGTTCATTTGCAGATCAGCAGGTACAAATATAATGCAATGCTAAAATACCCAAGGCCGTATGAGCATAACAATGGGAAAGAGAATGTGACCTTTTGACTTCTTAAAATAGGTCAAGGTCTGTGTCCCTGTGAATTTGAAGACTCTGGCAGTAATAGGACTGGACTTATGCTGAGCACAGACAGATGGACAGACACAAAGTCTTTGCAATACCCGGTGGCCATATTTTGGCAATCGGGTAAAAATGAGAACAAGGTATTCAATGTTTTAAAAAATATTTTTAAATAAAATACTTGCTATATTAAATTGCAATATGAACAATATAAGTGAATTAAAGAAATAGCCTTTGTCAAAATAACGAGAAAGAAAGAAAGAAAGAAAAAGAAATGGAGCAAAACTGATCTAAGTCTACTTATAACTTCAAATTCTTTTTCAAAATTATTAGGATGTCTGCACTGTCTGGTGAGAGGGTAACAATAATCATTTAATTCATAACCTTTTTGGGATAAATACATTAGTCCTACCAAGGACATGCTTGGAAATCATTGGGAATACTCATTATTTTCTGGACCACTGGATTTTCAGACACGTTTTGGACTACAAGCACAGCACTTGGGCATGACTGCACAGGGAAGAGACAATGAACCATTTGTTCTCAACTCCTGAAGTTTTTGAGAGATTCTTTCCGTGTTTAGATCCAGAAGTGCACTGAGCCTGCAGCAAACTGTCTCCATTGGAACATGAAGCTGTTTGTACTACTTCACTGGAGCCTGCATTCCCCCCCCACTTACACCGTGATTGGACGTGAATGGTCAATTATCACTTTAAAAACAACTCAGCATAACACAAAATCACAGAGTTATACAAACATTGTAATTAATCTCAAGTTCATATGCAATGTAGCCTCGGTTACTTTGAAAAGTTACTTTATTAGTTACATTTTTAGTTACTTTACACAGTTACTTCATTAGGAGCTTTATGCAGTTACTTTATTAGGAACTGCTGACAACTTGCAACTAATCAGTAATGTAACTAATAAGATAATTAGTAATCTAACATGGTTACTCTTAAGACTGAGTACTCAGAAAAGTAACTATCAATCAATCAATCAATCAATTTTATTTATATAGCGCCAAATCACAACAAACAGTTGCCCCAAGGCGCTTTATATTGTAAGGCAAGGCCATACAATAATTACGTAAAAACCACAACGGTCAAAACGACCCCCTGTGAGCAAGCACTTGGCGACAGTGGGAAGGAAAAACTCCCTTTTTGTTGTGTGGGCCACTGAAGAGGAGGTACTGCTGGCCCACCACCACAAGATGGCGCCCTGCTTGAAGTGCGGGCTTTAAGCACGAGAGGGCGTCGGCTTTGCTGGAGGTGACAGCTGTCATCAATCAACACAAGCTGTCACCCATCACCACCACTACAAAGACCGGACTGCAACTCCACCTCCTCGTCGAGAAATCAACTACCATTCAGGTAATTTCTCTGCTGCCTGACACTGTGTGTGTTTAACCTGAACTTCTATTTGCAGCCGTTTTCCTGGAGTGTTTCCTTATCTGGAGGATTGGCGTTTGGTGTGACAGCGACGGCTTTGCCTCACACCCCAACTCAGATAAGTGGTTGACCAGGAGCTGCACGAGTGTGTGTGATTGGAGGTGGAGGTTTTCCCTCCTTTACTTAATACAGACTGTGGGATTACTGAGTGTGCGAACTCACACTCATCTTGACTGTCTCTGTTCTCTGCCAGCAGTACTGGGTATAACTGCTGAAGACAGCGGCCACCTGGGGCGCAGGGCTTGGCGGCTCCGGTGTTCTTCAGCTCCGTTGGTGGTGGAAGCTGTGTGGGGATCCAGCTCTTCTCTCTCCAGGCGTCTTCTATCGTCGAGCCTGCCCACACGTCACCTGGTGTATGATTGACAGTCACCATATTGTTATTGTCTGTACGTTGTTGTGCGATTCACAACATTAAATTGTTACTTTTTGGCTTATCCACTGTCCGTTCATTAATGCCCCCTGTTGTGGGTCCGTGTCACGTCACTTTCACAACAGGATTTCTCGGCCAGCGTCATGGATCCCGAGGGGCGTCAACCATCGCTTGAACAGCCAATGGGAGAGCGAGGTGCACAGGCAGGAGGCGTGTTGGGTGAGCTGCAGCACATCTTAACCGCCTTTGCCGCTCGGTTGGACTTAGTTACCGAGCAGAGCAGTGTTCTCAATCGCAGGATAGAGGCTCTCACCGCCCAGGTGGAAGCGCATGCTCAGGGCGCTGCTGCAGCACCTCCTCCTGCTGACCGTGTGCCAGAAACAGACATTCCGCTGGTCATTCAACGACCCCCCCCACCTTCCCCTGAAGCATACATAAGCCCTCCGGAGCCGTACGGAGGCTGTGTGGAGACGTGCGCGGACTTCTTGATGCAGTGCTCGCTCGTCTTTTCACAGCGTCCCGTCATGTACGCGTCAGACGCCAGCCGGGTGGCTTACGTTATAAACTTGCTTCGAGGAGAGGCACGCGCCTGGGCTACGGCGCTTTGGGAGCAGAATTCACAGCTCCTAACGGTTTATACTGAGTTTGTGAGGGAGTTCCGACAGGTGTTCGACCACCCTCATAGAGGCGAGACCGCTTCAAGTGTGCTGCTGTCAAAAAGACAGGGGCGTCGGAGTGCAGCAAAGTATGCAGTCGACTTCCGCATCGCGGCAGCGCGAGCCGGCTGGAATGCTGTTGCGCTCCGCGCCGCCTTTGTAAACGGACTGTCTCTGGTCCTCAAGGAGCACCTGGTGGCGAAGGATGAGCCGCGGGATTTAGATGGGCTTATCGACCTGGTTATACGGTTAGACAACCGATTAACAGAACACCGACGGGAGCGAGACGAAAGGCGTGGTCAGGCACAAGCCGTCCCTCTTCCTCCTGGGTCTGAAAGGGAGCCGACTTCCCCACGCTCCACTGCCAGGGCTCTCCACGTGACAACAGCTCCCCCTGCTGACGTTGCTATGGAAACGAGCAGGGCCAAAAAACAATCAGATCAGAGACAAAGGAGGCTGATCCGTGGAGAGTGTTTTCTCTGCAGCTCTACTGAGCACACACAGAGAGAATGCCCCAAACGATCAAAACAGCAGCACTCGTCCTTAGAGACTGGGCTAAGGGTGGGTCACAATACCCACGCGGGGAGACCCCGTAAATCTGCACGAATCCCAGTCACGATCCTGAGTGAGGATTTAACCCTTCACGCCCCAGCACTGGTGGACACGGGGTCGGAGGGAAATCTGCTGGATAGCAGATGGACAAAGGAGGTTGGGCTCCCTCTAGTGGCCTTACCGTCACCATTGTCGGTGCGGGCACTAGATGGCACCCTTCTTCCACTAATCACACACCAGACTCAGCCAGTGACATTGGTGGTGTCTGGGAATCACAGGGAGGAGATGGTGTTTTATGTAACACCTTCTACCTCCCGAGTGATTTTGGGTTTTCCATGGGTGTTAAAACACAATCCCCGGATTGATTGGCCGTCTGGGGTTGTGGTTCAGTGGAGCGAAACCTGCCACCGGGAGTGTTTAGGATCCTCGGTTCCACCCGGTGTGACAGCTAAGGAGGAGGTTTTAGTCCCCCCCCAATCTGGCGGCGGTGCCAGCCGAGTACCACAACCTTGCTGACGTCTTCAGCAAGGATCTGGCACTCACGCTGCCCCCGCACCGTCCGTACGATTGTGCCATTGATTTGATACCGGGCGCTGAGTACCCGTCCAGCAGGCTGTACAACCTCTCACGTCCGGAATGCGAATCAATGGAGACCTACATCCGGGACTCATTAGCTGCCGGGTTGATCCGGAACTCCACCTCCCCGATGGGTGCTGGTTTCTTTTTTGTGGGCAAGAAGGACGGCGGACTCCATCCATGCATTGATTACAGAGGGCTGAACGAGATCACGGTTCGAAACCGATACCCGTTACCTCTGTTGGATTCAGTGTTCACGCCCCTGCATGGAGCCCAAATTTTCACGAAATTGGATCTTAGGAATGCTTATCACCTGGTTCGGATCCGGGAGGGAGACGAGTGGAAGACGGCATTTAACACCCCGTTAGGTCACTTTGAGTACCTGGTCATGCCGTTCGGCCTCACCAATGCGCCCGCGACATTCCAAGCATTGGTTAATGACGTCTTGCGGGACTTCCTGCATCGGTTTGTCTTCGTATATCTAGACGATATACTCATTTTTTCTCTGGATCCTGAGACCCATGTTAAGCATGTACGTCAGGTCCTACAGCGGTTGTTGGAGAACCGGCTGTTTGTGAAGGGCGAGAAGTGTGAGTTCCACCGCACTTCTTTGTCCTTCTTGGGGTTCATAATCTCCTCCAACTCCGTCGCCCCTGATCCGCCAAGGTTGCGGCGGTGAGAGATTGGCCCCAACCAACGAACCGTAGGAAAACTACAACAGTTCCTCGGTTTTGCAAATTTCTACCGGAGGTTCATCAAGGGCTACAGTCAGGTAGTTAGCCCCCTGACAGCCCTGACCTCCACAAAAGTCCCCTTCACCTGGTCGGATCGGTGCGAAGCCGCGTTTAGGGAGTTGAAACGCCGGTTCTCAACTGCACCAGTTCTGGTGCAGCCCGATCCCAAGCGCCAGTTTGTTGTTGAAGTTGATGCCTCTGACTCAGGGATAGGAGCCGTGCTATCCCAGAGCGGGGAGTCCGACAAGGTTCTCCATCCATGTGCCTACGTTTCCCGCAGGTTGACCCCAGCTGAACGGAACTATGACGTCGGCAATCGGGAACTTCTTGCGGTGAAGGAGGCTCTTGAAGAGTGGAGACACCTGTTGGAGGGAGCATCGGTACCATTTACAGTTTTCACGGACCATCGGAACCTGGAGTACATCCGGACCGCGAAGCGTCTGAACCCCAGGCAAGCCCGCTGGTCGCTGTTCTTCGGGCGTTTGACTTCCGGATCACCTACCGCCCCGGGACAAAGAACCAACGATCTGATGCCCTGTCCTGGGTGCACGAAGAGGAGGTCAAGACCGAGCTGTCAGACCCCCCTGACACCATCATCCCCGAGTCCACTGTCGTGGCCGCCCTTACCTGGGACGTGGAGAAGACCGTCTGGGAGGCCCTGACACGGAGCCCGGACCCGGGGACCGGTCCGAAGAACAAACTGTAAGTCCCACCAGGGTCCTTGACTTCTGTCACGGTTCCAAGCTCTCCTGTCACCCAGGGGTGCGAAGAACCATGGCAGTGGTCCGGCAGCGCTTCTGGTGGGCGTCTATGGAAGCCGACATCCGGGAGTATGTCCAGGCCTGCACCACCTGTGCCAGGGGCAAAGCTGACCATCACAAGGCCCAAGGCCTCCTCCAGCCTCTGCCAGTGCCTCGTCGCCCCTGGTCTCATATCGGTCTGGACTTTGTCACGGGCCTCCCACCGTCCCAGGGAAACACCACCATCCTAATGATAGTGGACCGGTTTTCCAAGGCGGCCCACTTCGTGGCCCTCCCGAAGCTCCCGACGGCCCAGGAGACTGCAGACCTCCTGATCCACCACGTCGTGCGTCTGCATGGGATTCCATCAGACATTGTCTCGGATCGTGGTCCTCAGTTCTCCTCCCAGGTCTGGAGGAGTTTCTGTAGGGAACTGGGGGCCACCGTCAGTCTCTCGTCTGGGTACCACCCCAGACGAACGGGCAGGCAGAGCGGACAAACCAGGAACTGGAGCAGGCCCTCCGTTGCGTGACCTCCGCGCACCCGACGGCCTGGAGTGACCATCTGGCCTGGATCGAGTACGCTCATAACAGCCAAGTCTCGTCTGCCACCGGCCTCTCCCCATTTGAAGTGTGTTTGGGGTACCAGCCCCCATTGTTCCCGGCTAGTGGAGGGAGAGGTCGGGGTGCCCTCGGTCCAGGCCCATCTGAGAAGGTGCCGTCGGGTGTGGCGTACCGCCCGCTCTGCCCTGCTCAAAGCCCGGACGAGGGCCAAGAACCATGCAGACCGCCGGCGTGCCCCGGCCCCTGCGTACCAGCCTGGGCAGGAGGTTTGGCTTTCTACAAAGGACATTCCCCTGCAAGTGGAATCCCAAAAGTTGAAGGACAGATACATCGGACCTTTCCCTATCCTCAAGGTCCTCAGTCCAGCCGCAGTGAAGCTGAAGCTGCCAGCTTCACTGCGGATCCATCCGGTTTTCCATGTGTCCCACATCAAACCTCACCACGTGTCACCCCTCTGTACCCCCGGACCGGCGCCGCCTCCTGCCCGGATCATCGACGGGGAGCCGGCTTGGACCATGCGCCGGCTCCTGGACGTCCGTCGGAAGGGCCGGGGGTTCCAGTATTTGGTGGACTGGGAGGGGTATGGACCCGAAGAACGCTCCTGGGTGAAGAGGAGCTTCATCCTGGACCCGGCCCTCCTGGCCGACTTCTACCGGCGGCACCCGGACAAGCCTGGTCGGGCGCCAGGAGGCGCCCGTTGAGGGGGGGGTCCTGTTGTGTGGGCCGCTGAAGAAGAGGTACTGCTGGCCCACCACCACAAGATGGCGCCCTGCTTGAAGTGCGGGCTTCAAGCACGAGAGGGCGTCGGCTTTGCTGGAGGTGACAGCTGTCATCAATCAACACAAGCTGTCACCCATCACCACCACTACAAAGACCGGACTGCAACTCCACCTCCTCGCCGAGAAATCAACTACCATTCAGGTAATTTCTCTGCTGCCTGACACTGTGTGTGTTTAACCTGAACTTCTATTTGCAGCCGTTTTCCTGGAGTGTTTCCTTATCTGGAGGATTGGCGTTTGGTGTGACAGCAACGGCTTCGCCTCACACCCCAACTCAGATAAGTGGTTGACCAGGAGCTGCACGAGTGTGTGTGATTGGAGGTGGAGGTTTTCCCTCCTTACTTAATACAGACTGTGGGATTACTGAGTGTGCAAACTCACACTCATCTGGACTGTCTCTGTTCTCTGCCAGCAGTACCGGGTCTGACTGCTGAAGACAGCGGCCACCTGGGGCGCAGGGCTTGGCGGCTCCGGTGTTCTTCAGCTCCGTTGGTGGTGGAAGCTGTGTGGGGATCCAGCTCTTCTCTCTCCAGGCGTCTTCTATCGTCGAGCCTGCCCACACGTCACCTGGTGTATGATTGATAGTTCACCATATTGTTATTGTCTGTACGTTGTTGTGCGATTCACAACATTAAATTGTTACTTTTTGGCTTATCCATTGTCCGTTCATTAACGCCCCCTGTTGTGGGTCCGTGTCACGTCACTTTCACAACACTTTTAACAGGAAGAAACCTCCAGCAGAACCAGGCTCAGGGAGGGGCAGTCTTCTGCTGGGACTGGTTGGGGCTGAGGGAGAGAACCAGGAAAAAGACATGCTGTGGAGGGGAGCAGAGATCAATCACTAATGATTAAATGCAGAGTGGTGCATAAAGAGCAAAAAGAGAAAGAAACACTCAGTGCATCATGGGAACCCCCCAGCAGTCTAAGTCTATAGCAGCATAACTAAGGTATGCTTCAGGGTCACCTGATCCAGCCCTAACTATAAGCTTTAGCAAAAAGGAAAGTTAACTAATAGTTACTTTTCTGAGTAACTAATAGTTACTCCACAAAGTAACTTTTTAAAAAAACTAACTTTTTAAACTTTTTTAAAGTAACTTTTTTAAGTTACTGTGGCAACACTGTTCATATGTACGCCAAACCTTGTGGGACAGTCCGTATGGATCATGGACCAACGATGGTCCGTTATATATACCACTACCATGTGCTGATCTCAAACTGACGCCATCATCATGGCGTCAGATAGGTTACCGGGGTTACCAGGGTTACCGTCAGATAGGTTGCAGGGTTACCACAGTCCAGCATTAGGGGTCTTCAGCTGGTTCACAACGCTGCTGCGAGACTTTTGACATGAAGCAGAAGGTTTGAAGATATCACACCCATTTTGGCGTCTTTACACTGGCTCCCTGTGCAGCTGATCTGCTCTGTGTCAGCTTGATCCCGTCAGATCTTAGAAGCTAAGCAGTGCACGATCTGGTTAGTACTTGGATGGAAGACCTCTTCGGAACACCAATGGTTGTGTGTTTCTCCAGGTAAAACTGGAGTTGCATCAGGAAGGGTATCCGGTGTAAAACCTGTGCCAAATGCCAATGCAGCTCTGGCTGTATCCACTGTGGCAACCCTGAACAATACGAGAGCAGCCGAATGAACAACAACAACAACAACAACACTGGCTCCCTGTCTCTGTGAGAGCAGATTTTAAGGTTTTATTATTGACTTATAATGTTGTTCATGGACTGGTGCTGTCTTATCTGGCCGATGTGGTGGAACCCTACGTACTGGCCCAGGCATTGTGGTCGCAGGATACGGGACTTCTCTTTGTTCCCAAGGTGAAGAAGAAGTCAGCAGGTCAAAGAGCTTTTTTTTAATCATGCACCCGCTCTGTGGAACGGTCTTCCTGCGACCGTGAGGCAGTCGGAGTCCATGGACATTAAGTCAAGACTTAAACCTAGTTTTATTCTCTTTCTTATGAATAGTTGTTATTTTTTATCTGTTTTATTCTTTTACTTCTGTTTGTAATTATGTATTTGAATTTTTATAATTTTATTTATTTTAATTTTTTATGTTGAACTGTTCTGTGTGAGGCGCCTTGAGACAGCTTTTGTTGTGACTTGGCGATTCATAAGCTGATTAAATTGAAATAACACAATTCTGAAATACCCTTGGTCGTATGAGCATAAAGATAGGAAACATGATGTGACCTTTTGACCTCTTAAAATAGGTCAAGGTTAGCCATCTCTGAACTTGTCCAAGGACTGTGCCTCAAGAATGTTCCCTGTAAATTTGAAGACTCTGGCAGTAATAGGACTGGACTTATGCTGAGGACGAACGGACGGATGGACGCAAGGCCTTCGCAATACCCAATGGCTATATTTTGGCCTTGGGTAATAAAGTTAAACAAACCAAATCAATAATAGAGCAGGTCGCTAAGTGGGATAACTCTTTGGGGTATGAATATGTAGATCTGGGATCGATTCCCAGTCACACTACTTGTCTGGGTCCTTGGATGAGACTCTTTATCTGCATTGTTCCAGTGCACTCAGCTGTAAATGGGTACTTGTCTTGGCTGGGGATGTGCGTCCTATCAAAGTGGAGCTGTTGACTCTTATCTACTTCATGATACAAAATGAAGGCATTAGCATTGGAACACATAGAACATCTTCTTACAGGTTCAATCAGATAGCGTTACAAGTAAACATCACCGAGTAGTTTTCTTCTAAATCCATCAAGCTTCTACATTCATAAAAATCCCGGCTTCATTGGCTGACAGGCGTCGGCTGTTCGGTCGCGGGGCGTCTCAGCTGACTCACAACGTCTGATCATATTCACTCAGAGGTAGAGAAACATTTCAACTAAATCTAACTGAATAACCATTTTCTGTAAATGATCAGTTACTTGACGTAAGTGTCTCTGATTGAATTATGATTCATCAGGGCTGCATGGATTTGGTTCAATTTCATTTTACTGACAGTCCTGTTGTCTTGGCAACAGTTACGCAACAATTGTCAACAGATGCACTTTTTTACTGCCACTATGTGATGGCTGAAAAAAATACAGCGACATAAAAGTAGTTAATTAAAAATATTATAAATCACACTTAGCTTATTATAGTTTATAGTTAATACTGTTTAAGTGAAACTTTCACTTATGTGTCACTGATGGCACAAGATGATAAGAATTCACAGTTTAAAGTGAATAGGACACACAACATGCAAATACTGAAAAATAAATAAAAATATTACATAGTTTTTAATCCTTCAGCCCCATGCCTGTTTTACCTGTGCAGTGTGTGTCGACCCCCCACCTCCATTACATTTAGACTTTTTTCAAGATTTGATTTGATTTTAATATATTTCTTCTTACTTTTATTGTGCTAATGTTATATTTATGGTCATTTTTGTGTTCTTTTTGCTTCTTTATATTTTCTTTTGTTTTTTATTTATGTATTTTAATTTCTTGTCAGTTACTGTGTTTTAAATTGAAAAGCACCTTTAATGTTTCTCTTGGAAGTACTTGAAATGAATCTGTTCTTAAATATATTTCAATGAATCAATAGTATCAGCAAGGTATCAGCAAGGTTGGATTACTGAACGGACCGACCGGGCCCAGGGGCTCCAGGGCTCGGCAGGTCCCAGAACCCAAGCCTCCACACCATTTTGTTATCCACCCTGATATGTTAATGAGCCCCTGAAACCAAATAACGCTAGTTATGTTATGTGACATACCTTATTAGGGCCCCTCAATCATACAGTTTACCACAGTTTATAATATTCACCCCTGATAGCTGAATGGGGCCCCACAATGGAATAACATGCGGTATGTAAATTTCATTTGTGTCAATAGGGCCCCTCAATGTTACGCTACGGCTGTTTCTCGCTCTGTCCAGCCATAATTGTGAAGGAGAGTGGTTGTTCTCTTTACCTAAATGAGATGGTGAGGACTTTCCAAGCATGTGAGACGCAAATGAAGAAAAATGCTTAAATTTCTGGGGTTAAGAGGGCTGTAGTTGGGGGACCTACATGACATGGTGAAACGCTGAAGAGCTTCGCTCATTCATGTCTGTGACATATATACGTATATTAAAGGAATGGACCTGGTTTGTGATATGAGTGTGTGTATGAATGAAACTTTTAATGCAGCTGATGTCGAACAGTTCCTGTTGTGGTCACACGTTTACATACAGCCATCATGGGTGTAAATGTCATGGTAATTGTGGGCCTTTTTGCCATGGTACAGTGATTATACACAAGGTTGGGTAGGATTACTTTGAAATGTAATCCAAAAGTAATCAGATTACAAGTAATCCAAATGTATGTACATGCATACATGTAATCCACATGTATTCTTTCAAAGTAATCCTACCCAACCTTGATTATACAGCATACATCATTACTACTATAACAACAAGAATATTAGGTACACAAGTTTGAACTTATTTAGGATTTTCTCCAATCCACATCTCTTATCCCCCTTCTCATGTTACCGGTAGGAAAAAAAATGGTTGTAAGTAAATTATGAAAGAAAGAAATTCTAAATTATGATCAATGGGTGTAGGATAATTACAGTAATAATTTCTTTAATGATAACAAATCCCAGTGTAAGAACTGCACGACGGTGCTGTAGTCTGTTCTTCATAAATGGAGCACTCACATCGTGACTAATAAACCAACAGCAGCCACTGTTATGTCTATGATCAATCATTTGTTGCCGCGCGGGAACAGTGATCACTAAGTAACTCCTGATGTGTGTGTGGGTGACACTGCCAAATTAACAATGACAGCAGGAGCATGTAAATTTCCATTAAGGCTGATTTATGGAGGCCTCTGATGACAATCCAATTTGGAATTCAACAAATGTGGACGCAAATGTCTGACAGCATGAGCTCTGTGCAGCATATGCTCCACTAATGAGCAGCATTAATACTGTAATGAATGCATCATGATTAAATATTTGGAAAGTACAAATAGTCACAGTATTCATAAAAAACAAGGTTTTTCTGCACAAGATGCCAGAGCTGAAAATGAAGCTTATCAGGATGAACACAGACACGACATTAGATGCTTTAGACATAGAACACACATCTTAGGTGCATGTCCACTGTGAGAGACATAATCTAAAAAAAAAAATCCGGAAATCACAATGTATGATTTTTTTTTTATAATTTATTTGTATGTTACTGCTGCAAATAAGAATTCTGGCTCTCACAGACCTGTTAATTTTTCTTTAAGAAGCTCTCTTATTCTGCACTCTTTACCTGTATTAATTGCACCTGTTTGAACTTGTTACCTGTATCAAAGACACCTGTTCACACACTCAATCAATCACACTCCAACCTGTCCACCATAGCCCAGACCAAAGAGCTGTCTAAGGACACCGGGGACAAAACTGTAGACCTGCACAAGGCTGGGATGGACTACAGGACAACAGACAAGCAGCTTGGTAGAAGACAACAACTGTTATGATTATTTATTAGAACGTGGAAGAAACAAATCAAAATCAAATCAATTTTATTTATATAGCGCCAAATCACAACAAACAGTTGCCCCAAGGCACTTTATATTGTAAGGCAAAAGCCATACAATAATCACAGAAAAACCCCAAAGGTCAAACGACCCCCTATGAGCAAGCACTTGGCGACAGTGGGAAGGAAAACTCCCTTTTAACAGGAAGGAACCTCCAGCAGAACCAGGCTCAGGGAGGGGCAGTCTTCTGCTGGGACTGGTTGGGGCTGAGGGGAGAGAATCAGGGAAAAGACAGGCTGTGGAAGAGAGCACAGATCAATCACTAATGATTAAATGCAGAGTGGCGCATACAGAGCAAAAAGAGAAAGAAACACTGGGTGCATCATGGGAACCCCCCAGCAGTCTAAGTCTATAGCAGCATAACTAAGGGATGGTTCAGTGTTGGGGAAAGTGTAGTGACACGGACCCACAACAGGGGGCGCAAATGAACGGTCAATAGATAAGCCAAAAGGTAACAATTTAATGTTGTGAATGTGCACAACGACTATACAGACAATCTCAGAATATGATAGCAGTCAATACACAAAGGTGACGTGTGGGCAGGCTCGAGGATAGAAGACGTCTGTCCTGAGAAGAGCCGGAACCACACGATTTCCGCCGCCACCGAACCTGGTGAATACTGGAGCCGCTAAGTCCCGAATTCCCAGGTGATCACCGTCCCCGACTGTCGGATCTGGTACTGCTGGTGAGGAGCACAAACAGTGAGATGTGGGTGTGTGCACACCCAGTAACAAAAACAGTCAGAAGGTGGAAAGTCACCTCCACCTCTAATCACACACTCGTGCAGCTCCTGTTAAACCACTTATCTGGTTTGGGTGTGAAGCGAAGCCGTCGCTCTTCACACCAAATGCCAATCCAGCAGATACGGCACACCACAGAAAAACAGCTGCAAAAGAGTTCAGACTATTATTTAGTTTTAAGTCAGCAGAGAAATTACCTTCACAGGTAGATGATATCTCGGCAATGAGGTGGAGATGACGTTCGGGTTTTATGGAGTAGTATGATGAAGCGTAGATGGGTGACAGCTGTCATGAGATAATGAGTGACAGCTGTCACCCCCGGCTGTGTCCGTGGCGGCAGCGCCCTCTCGTGCCTGAAGCCCGCACTTCAGGCAGGGCGCCCTCTGGTGGTGGGCCAGCAGTAACTCCTCTTCTGGCGGCCCACACAACAGGACCCCCCCCCTCAACGGGCACCTCCTGGCCCGACCAGGTTTATCCGGGTGTCGGCGGTAGAAATCGGCCAGGAGGGCCGGGTCCAGGATGAAGCTCCTCTTCACCCAGGAGCATTCTTCGGGTCCATACCCCTCCCAGTCCACCAAATACTGGAACCCCCGGCCCATTCGACGGACGTCCAGGAGCCGGCGCACTGTCCAAGCCGGCTCCCTGTCAATGATCCGGGCAGGAGGGGGCGCCGGACCGGGAGCACAGAGGGAGCTTCACTGCAGCAGGACTGAGGATTTTGATGATCTTGAATGGTCCAATGAACCTGTCCATCAGTTTGGGGGAGTCCACCTGCAGGGGAATGTCCTTGGTTGATAACCACACCTCCTGCCCGGGCTGGTATGCAGGGGCCGGGGACCGCCGGCGGTCTGCATGGGCCTTAGCCCTCGTCCGGGCCTTTAACAATGCAGAACGGGCGGTGCGCCACACCCGACGGCACCTCCGCAGGTGGGCCTGGACCGAGGGCACACCGGCCTCTCCCTCCACCACGGGAAACAATGGGGGCTGGTACCCCAGACACACCTCAAATGGGGAGAGGCCGGTGGCAGAAGACAGCTGGCTGTTATGTGCATACTCGATCCAGGCCAGATGGTTACTCCAGGTCGTCGGGTGCGCGGATGTCACACAGCGGAGGGTCTGTTCCAACTCTTGGTTGGCCCGTTCTGCCTGTCCGTTTGTCTGTGGGTGGTACCCGGACGAGAGGCTCATGGTGGCCCCCAGTTCTCTGCAGAAACTCCTCCAGACTTGAGAGGAAAACTGGGGACCACGATCCGAGACTACGTCAGTTGGTATCCCATGCAGACGGACAACGTGGTGGACCAGGAGATCTGCTGTCTCCTGGGCCGTTGGGATCTTCGGGAGGGCCACGAAGTGGGCCGCCTTGGAGAATCGGTCCACTATCGTGAGGATGGTGGTGTTGCCCTGGACGGCGGGAGGCCCGTGACGAAATCCAGGCCGATATGGGACCAGGGGCGATGAGGCACAGGAAGCGGCTGGAGAAGTCCTTGGGACCTTTTGTGGTCTGCCTTGCCCCTGGCACAGGTGGTGCAGGCCTGGATATACTCCCGGACGTCGGCCTCCATAGACGCCCACCAGAAGCGCTGCCGGACAACTGCCACAGTCCTTCGCACCCCTGGATGACAGGAGAGCTTGGAACCGTGACAGAAATCCAAGACTGCAGCTCTGGCTTCTGGTGGGACGTACATACGATTCTTCGGACCAGTTCCGGGGTCCGGGCTCCGTGCCAGGGCCTCCCGGACGGTCTTCTCCACGTCCCAGGTGAGGGTGGCCACGATAGTGGACTCCGGAATGATGGGCTCCGGTGGATCCGACAGCACAGTTTTGACTTCGTCTTCGTGTACCCGGGACAAGGAATCCGATCTCTGGTTCTTGGTCCCAGGGCGATAGGTGATCCGGAAGTCAAAACGTCCGAAGAACAGTGACCAGCGAGCTTGCCTGGGGTTCAGCCGCTTGGCGGTCCTGATATACTCCAAGTTCCGATGGTCAGTGAAAACCGTGAACGGCACAGACGCTCCCTCCAACAGGTGTCTCCACTCCTCAAGAGCCTCTTTCACCGCAAGGAGTTCTCGATTGCCGACGTCATAGTTCCGTTCAGCGGGGGTCAACCTGCGAGAAAAGTAGGCACACGGGTGAAGAACCTTATCGGTCTCCCCACTCTGGGATAGCACGGCTCCTATCCCTGAGTCAGACGCGTCCACTTCAACCACAAACTGGCGGCTACGGTCGGGCTACACCAGAACTCGTGCAGACGAGAACCGGCGTTTCAACTCCTTGAACGCGGCTTCGCACCGATCCGACCAGGTGAAGGGGACTTTTGGAGAGGTCAGGGCTGTCAGGGGGCTAACTACCTGACTGTAGCCCTTAATGAACCTCCTGTAGAAATTTGCAAAGCCAAGGAACTGTTGCAGCTTCCTACGGCTTGTTGGTTTTGGCCAATCTCTCACCGCCGCAACCTTGGCCGGATCAGGGGCGACGGAGTTGGAGGAGATGATGAACCCCAGGAAGGACAAAGAGGTGCAGTGAAACTCACACTTCTCACCCTTCACAAACAGCCGGTTCTCCAACAACCGCTGCAGGACCTGACGTACATGCTGGACATGAGTCTCAGGATCCGGGGAAAAGATGAGTATGTCATCCAGATATACGAAGACGAATCGGTGCAGGAAGTCCCGCAAGACGTCATTTACCAAAGGTTGGAACGTCGCGGGGGCGTTGGTGAGGCCGAACGGCATGACCAGGTACTCAAAATGACCTAATGGGGTGTTAAATGCCGTCTTCCATTCGTCTCCCTTCCGGATCCGAACCAGGTGATACGCATTCCTAAGGTCCAGTTTGGTGAAAGTTTGGGCTCCATGCAGGGGCGTGAACACTGAATCCAACAGGGGTAAAGGGTATCGATTGCGAACCGTTATGTCGTTCAGCCCCCTGTAATCAATACATGGACGGAGTCCGCCATCTTTCTTGCCCACAAAAAAGAAACCTGCACCCATCGGGGAGGTGGAATTCCGGATCAGCCCGGCAGCTAATGAGTCCCGGATGTAGGTCTCCATTGATTCGCGCTAAGGACGTGAGAGGTTGTACAGCCTGCTGGGACCAAATCAATGGCACAATCGTACGGACGGTGCGGGGGAAGGGTGAGCGCCAGATCCTTGCTGAAGACGTCAGCAAGGTCGTGGTACTCAACCGGCACCGCCGTCAGATTGGGAGGGACTTTAACTTCCTCATTGGCATTTACACCGGGAGGAATCGAGGATCCTAAACAATTCCGGTGGCAGGTTTCGCTCCACTGAGTCACAACCTCAGACGGCCAATCAATCCGGGGATTGTGTTTAATCATCCATGGGAAGCCCAAAATCACGCGGGAGGTAGAAGGAGTTACAAAAAACTCAATCTCCTCCCGGTGATTCCCAGACACTACCACAAGAAAGCGCCACCAGAGGGAGCCCTACCTCCCTTCTGACCCCGTGTCCACCAGTGCTGGGGCTTGAAGGGTTAAATCCCCGCTCAGGATTTTAACTGGGAGTCGTGTAGACAGATGTGTATGACCCACATGAATGTTTGACCCCCCCTCAGCCCAGTCTCTAAGAGCGGGCGTTTGTGTTTTGACCGTTTGGGGCAGTCTCTCTGCTGATGCTCACTCGAGCCACAGACAAAGCACTCCCCACGGACCAGCCTCCTCTGTCTGAATGTGGCCCTGCTCGTGTCCCTAGCACCGTCAGCAGGGGGAGCTGTAGCCACACGGAGCGCTGTGGCTGTGGAGCGTGGGGAAGACGGCTCCCTTTCGGACCCGGGAGGAAGAGGGACGGCTTGTGCCTGACCACGCCCTTCGCCTCGCTCCCGTCGGCGTTCTTCTAACCGGTTGTCCAACCGTATAACCAAATCGATAAGCTCAGCCAAATCCCGCGGTTCCTCCTTAGCCGCCAGGTGCTCCTTCAGGACTGACGACAGTCTGTTTATGAAGGCGGCGCGGAGCGCAGTCATATTCCAGCCGGACCTCGCAGCCGTGATGCGGAAGTCGACTGCATATTCGGCTGCGCTCCGACGCCCCTGTCTCATTGACAGCAGCACGGTAGACACGGTTTCGCCTCTGTTAGGGTGATCAAAAACGGTCCTGAGCTCCCTCACAAACCCAGTATAAGTGGTAAGGAGCCGTGAACCTTGCTCCCAAAGTGCTGTAGCCCAAGCGCGTGCCTCACCCCGAAGTAAATTAATCACGTAAGCCACCTTGCTGGAGTCAGACGTGTACATCATGGGACGTTGTGCAAAGACGAGCGAACACTGCATAAGAAAGTCCGCGCACGTCTCCACACAACCTCCGTACGGCTCTGGGGGGCTTATGTATGCTTCAGGGGATGGTGGGGGGGGGGGTCGTTGAATGACCAGTGGAATGTCTGTATTCGGCACCGGGTCGGCAGGAGGAGGAGCTGCAGCAGCGCCCTGAGCGCGCGCTTCCACCTGCGTGGTGAGAGCCTCCATCCTGCGATTAAGGATGACGTTTTGCTCGGTCATCAGGTCCATCCGAGCGGTAAAGGCGGTGAGGATATGCTGCAACTCACCAATCACGCCTCCAGCCGACGCCTGTGCACCCTGCTCTTCCATTGGCTGTCCAACAGATGTTTGATGCCCCTCGGGATCCATGACATTGGCCAAGATATCCTGTTGGGGAAAGTGTAGTGACACGGACCCACAACAGGGGGCGCAAATGAACGGTCAATAGATGAGCCAAAAGGTAACAATTTAATGTTGTGAATGTGCACAACGACTATACAGACAATCTCAGAATATGATAGCAGTCAATACACAAAGGTGACGTGTGGCAGGCTCGAGGATAGAAGACGTCTGTCCTGAGAAGATCCGGAACCACACGATTTCTGCCGCCACCGAACCTGGTGAATACTGGAGCAGCCAAGTCCCGAATTCCCAGGTGATCACCGTCCCCGACTGTCGGATCTGGTACTGCTGGTGAGGAGCACAAACAGTGAGATGTGGGTGTGTGCACACCCAGTAACAAAAACAGTCAGAAGGTGGAAAGTCACCTCCACCTGTAATCACACACTTGTGCAGCTCCTGTTAACCACTTATCTGGTTTGGGTGTGAAGCGAAGCTGTCGCTGTTCACACCAAACGCCAATCCAGCAGATAAGGCACACCACAGGAAAACGGCTGCAAAAGAGTTCAGACTATTATTTAGTTTAAGTCAGCAGAGAAATTACCTTCACAGGTAGATGATATCTCGGCAATGAGGTGGAGATGACGCTCGGGTTTTATGGAGTAGTATGATGATCACCCCCGGCTGTGTCCGTGGCGGCAGCGCCCTCTCGTGCCTGTAGCCCGCACTTCAGGCAGGGCGCCCTCTGGTGGTGGGCCAGCAGTACCTCCTCTTCTGGCGGCCCACACAACAGTTCAGGGTCACCAACAAAAAGCACGTCCGTGTTGGAAGTCTCACAGGACAAGTTGTGACATGCCCAACTGTTACACAATTTCTCAGATACTCAACTGAAAAGCCACCGAAAGCCGTCTGAATCTTCCTAATGGTTTCCAACACGGACGTGCTTTTTGTTGTGCGCCATTGCGGCTTCCGTCCCGACGCGCGAATTCCTCCGCACGTCTTTCATTACAAAATCTCCTGTAACAGTGGAATGTGCCGCAAAAGTGCTATGTCCACCTCTTCTTTATTTCTATGGTAGTCAGATGACGGTCCCACATCACCAGAGCGTTCACTTTGGAAATGATCTGGTTGTTTCAGCCTGTCGATGGCCGCTCGGAGCGCGGCGTGCCCTCCGCCGCTGTGGGCCGTCTTTAATCCGGTTGTAATGCTCCTTAATCTGTGTGACGCCCAGAGTATCCTCACCGAAAGCCGTCGGAATCTTCCGAATGGTTTCCACCTGGCTGTCTCTCACAGTTTCTGGAAAAACTTGATTCAGCGCTGCTCCAATCGCTCAGCCCTAACAATGAAAATCCGACAAGGGAGGTGGACCAGTGCTCACTCAAAGCCTACCCACAGGCGAATGACGCAACCGACAGGCGTGAAAAAACTCACGCATGCGCACGAAGGTTCAAGCTTGGACCGCGCCAGGGTTTGACACATCGTGCCTGTGAAGGAGGACGGGTGAGGGACACATGCTGTCAGCACACATCAGAGGTGATTATTGTCTGAATAAGTGTTAACAGTAATTTGGCATTCTGTTACGCAGTATATTTGAACATTGATGAGAATTGTGCAGTTTGCTTCTCACTGCCGTGGCGTACGGACTGATGATCCTCCACCTGTTGTGAGAAGCTGCTCATTTACATAAAGCTTAATTCAGACCTGAATGTGTTGCTGATAGTGTGTGCCTCTGAAGGATATTTGCTGTAGCTCTGTTGACTTACCTCACCTTTTTCCATCCTTCACAGAGTCAGTTTGTCGTGTCCACCTGGGGGGTGTTTGGCGGTGAATCTGAGTCCAGAAGCGCCGAGGCTTCGATCCTTTTGGGCGCTGGAGAGCGCGCCGTCCTTCACTCCGCCAGACAAACCACATATTTATGTTGTACACTAATTATTGCACTGGAGGGGAAATAAAACCGTTTTGTTTGTGGAACCGCTTCTGGTTATTAGCGCTGGGTTCGGTCAGACGTTGGTCCGCTCCTCAACCTGCGTCTGCACATAACACCTTCTTTAAATTTCCTGAGTATAGTGCTTATTTTGGCCTTTTTATTGCATGTTGGCCCTAACTTTCTCACCAGGCTTTGTGAAATTTTGTTTGTTTGTTTTTTTTTTTGAGTAATTCTACAAAGCAAAAGGTAAACACAGGTTGAAACCAGCACTACATCCTCAGTATTAGAGTACCATGTCCAGTCGTGCAGGACATAGATCTCTGCTAGAATCAGGGTCCAGCAGAGATCTGCAAAGTAGATTTAAAAAAAAAAATACTCACCGAGTATCTTGACAGTTTGCTTGTGTGATCTTTCTCGGGCCAAAGCACAGGAGGCCTGCAGGTTGTTCTTCTCATAAGCCTTGCAGGGTCTCTAATCACGCTTTGGGTGGATTAGATTCATCAGGCTGTGATGATGAATCGGACTGAAACAAACAGATAAGACTTTATATTTGATACTCACCAGTATCTTGACAGTTTGCTTGTGTGATCTTTCTCGGGCGAAAGCACAGAGGCCGGGCAGGTCGTTCTTGCTTTTCCACAGCTTGCACCAATGGAACCATAGAGGAAGATGAGCAGAGCATGGGGCAGAAGAAGTAGGTATGGGACACCCACAGCATGATGTGCAGCTGCCCGGAGCTGATGGCGTAGGTGGTGTGCTTGCACTGGCCTGTGTTGTAGTCTGCGTGAGTGTCGTTGTCATACTCTACCCCAACCAGGAAGAGAATGGGTGCTGCAGATGCCAAGGCGAAAATCCAAAGGGCGAGGATGATGTACTGCACCCTGCGCTTGTCACCACCACCTTGCTCCTGAGAGGAAAGCTGATGGCCAGGTAGCGTTCAATGCTGAGGGCCGTGATGTGGAGGATGGTGGCAAGATGTGCAGCACTCAAAGATGTAGTGGTAGAAACGGCACACTACGTCCCCAAACAGCCAGGGCACATACTTCCACAGGCGGTAAAGGTCAAAGGGCAGGCAGAGGAAGATGACCAGGTCAGATATGGCCATGCTGGACAGGTAGAGATTAGTGGTGGTCTTCATGTCCTTGAAGTGCTGGATGATGAGTATCGTCAAGGTGTTACCCACCACAGCTATGATGAAGATGAGGATGCAGATAGCAGTGACTGGGATGAGGGTGGACGTGGGGAACAGGGAGCCCACATAATGGTGGTCGTCATTGTTGTATTGATCTTTGACCTCCGCTCCACTACCATGAAGCTCCACTAGGGGTCTGGTCCACGGCATGCCAACCTAATCACATTAAAATCAAAGGGATAGGATCAGGATATGCAGATTAACAACAACAACAAATGACTGTTCCTCAGCTAAAATGAAATAAAATAATAAGTTTGGGTGTAAAGTCACAAAATCTTATTGATCCATTCAGTCTTGTATCCTTTGCTACAAATTTTATATATATTTATGCGTTTAAACAAAATATGTGTGAATAAAATTTAATGGACAAAATTTGAAAGGAACACAATTGACTATACATAACTTCACTTTTTAAGTGATTGTTGTGGTCTGTCTCCTGTCTGTGATCCTTAGTTGTGGTCTGTCCTTTGTCTCTGTGCTTTTTGTCATTGTGTTCTGTCTGTGTCATCTTGTTAGTATTCTCTATGTTCTGTCCCCATGTTTGTGTCTGTCCTCATCTGGGTCGTCCATGTGATCTGTCTTCAGTCCATGTCTCTATGTTTTTGTCATCATGTGTCAGTACTGTGTTCATGTCCATTAGTGTAGTGTTCCCCTGTTTTGCACTCTTGTTCACTTTTGAGTTCCTTGTTAGTTTTGCGCTGGTGTTTCCTTGGTTTGGTATTTGGTGATTTCAATTTCAATTTATTTCATTTATATAGCACCAAATCACAACAAAGTTGCCTCAAGGGCGCTTCACACAAGTAAGGTCTAACCTTACCAACCCCCAGAGCAAGCACACAGGTGACAGTGGTAAGAAAAAACTCCCTCTGATGATTTGAGGAAGAAACATCAATCAGACCAGACTAAAAGGGGTAACCCTCTGCTTGGGCCATGCTACCGACACAATAGACAATACAGGAATTTGGGGAGATTTTGGAGTCCATGCCGGTGCACAGGACAGAAGGCCTGCAGAAGAAGACACCACACCCATCTCTGGATGGAGCCGCACCTTAAACAGAGAGAAAAACAGAATCAGGCATCAGAAAGACAAGAAATACAGTATAAGTTATCAGCATTTAGCAACAAGAAAAACAGAAGAAACACTAAGGTGATCACCAGCCACTAGCCCTAAGCTTCACTTAGCGCCCCTTGACACAGTGCGAAGATTGGACGAAGTGCACACTTAGCGTTCATGATGTAGGAATCGTGTGCAAACCGTGTAATGTCGTCCCTGCCTCCAACGACTCGTACACCTGTTGCTACAACAATTTGCGCACACAAGCGCCTCAAAGACAAAGTACACTGTGTTAACCCTTAGCACCCTCTCGTGGCAGGTGCCAGCCAAATTCCAGGTGACACACACACAAACATCTACATATACATATAGTGATTATTTTGCGATTCTCTTTTTAGGTTGATTATTGTTATCTGTATGTTTTTGGTTCGACACATCCCGGGTTTCTCCTGAGTTCTTGCTGAATCACGTTGTATGTTGTATGTTCAGCACATGTTCCATCCCGGTCTCCCCTCATTCCCACACCTGCCACTCCTTGTCCTCTTTGTTCCTTTGTGTATTTAAGCCTGCACTATTTCCTCTCGTTCTCCATTTCTTCTCTTGGTTTCGCCCATGATCTCTGTGAGTATTCTGAAAATCTTTGTCTCCTCCTGTTCTTGTACCATGGGATTTTGGATTATCTTTGTCACCTCCTGTGTGCAGCTGTACCTTGTTTGTTAAGTTTAGTTTATGACTTGATACATCCATTTGTGGTGCCACTGTTTTTGGATTATATTGTGTTTGATTGGGAGTCGGGGGCGGACTTAGCCTATTTTTAGTGCTCAAGCACCCCTAAATATATTTTAAGCACCCCTAATATATATATATATATATATATATATATATATATATGCTACTATAGTACTATTTTTTTAAACAACCTATTTCAAGCATTATGCCAAAATATGTATTAGATGAACACAGTAATTTGATCATCTCCCCTTCTTGGGCAAATGGTTCAATCCACGAAGAGCGCCTACATCCATCTCTCTCTCTCTCTGTCTGCAACTGCGTCTGCTCTGGCGTGTGTTTGTGTCGTGTGGTGCTGCTGCGGGTGGTGCTCATTTAGCAGAGGCACTGTCCTGTGAGCGCTGGTGGTAACCTCGCCCAGCCGCGCTGTCAGGTGATTGCCAGGCGACTGTCACATTTGCGAGGTATTTTTTCATAGTTTGTCTCTGAATGTGAAGAGCAAGTGCAACTTTCTGAAAAGTGCTTATTTTACTCACCTAGCTACCAAGGTTGGGTAGGATTACTTTGAAAGAATACATGTGGATTACATGTATGTATATACATACATTTGGATTACTTATAATCTGATTACTTTTGAATTACATTTCAAAGTAATCCTACCCAACCCTGCTAGCTACCTATCACTAAACATAGTATATTGCTCTACAAATTAGTGTGCGCTGTGCGTGGTCAAATGTAAGATTGATTCGGTGTTGTCTTTTTTTCAACTAAATCCTCTTGTCAGCTAATAAATGGTGCTGCCCTTCAATCTGTGTAGCTTCCATTAACAAATCCCTCTCCTACATCAAATACCATGTACACAGATCTGACCTGAAATGCTTAGTGAAGGTCCTTAACTAAGCATTTCAGAATTAAGACAGTAAACTTTACCACAAAGTTTAATGCACAGCATGATAATAAGTGAATAATTTAAATTCCTGATAAAAAGGCTTGTACAAGCGAGTATAAGCGGCTGAGATGTGTTTCCTCCGCAGGGTGGCTGGGCGCTCCCTTAGAGATAGGGTGAGGAGCTTGGTCACTCGGGAGGAGCTCCACGTCGAAAGGACTCAGTTGAGGTGGCTCGGGCATCTTTTCCGGATGCCCCTGGACGCTTCGCTAGAGAGGTGTTCTGGGCACGTCCCATTGGGAGGAGGCCCCAGGGAAGGCCCAGGACATGCGGGAGGGACTACGTCTCTCGGCTGGCTTGGGAACACCTTGGGGTTCCCCCGGAGGAGCTGGGGAGGTGTGTGTGTATCGGGAGGTCTGGGCGGCTTTGCTTGAGCTGCTGCCCCCCAGCGACCCGACTCTGGATAAAGCGAAGAAAATGGATGGATGGATGATGGATAAAAAAAGCATAAATCATAAACTCATTTGTGTTTTATTTGTTGCGGTAGATGGCAAACCAAGCCTGCAGTGCAGTGATGGATATCAAAGCATTTTTTTCAAAAGCAAAAAAGCTTCAGGTGAGGTTTGTGCACTCTATAGACCTTATGTGAGAGTAGATATGGACATTGAGAATACCAAAGGATGGAAAGTGAAGCTAAGGGTAAATTGAATATGTGTATCAGACTGTGGAGGTGTCTTACTTGTGTTACTTGTGTTTTGGTATGAATTCTGACTTTTAAGTCAAACATTTTTTTTTTCTTACTTTGAAGGACTTCATTAGATCTTGTCTGTCCTTTCTATGCTTTGCTGTTAATTCAATAATTCATATTCACACATTTCTTATCCTGAACCCATTTATGTGCAGTATAACATCTGTGTTCTCCATCCAGCCTCATAGTGGAGTGCTGCTGTCGCTGTGCTAAACCAGGTCCTCCTGCACGCGGCACTAAACCTCACTGATCATAACAATTGCAACTACTGTATTTTTATGACTTACAGTGGATGTGCGTGCTGCCAGAAAACCGAGACATTAACCAGTTTGTAGAATAATAAATGATAGCCAAACTAAAACACAATCTAAGTAATGCCTAAACTGTCTAAATGTAATTGAAAAGTGATACCAGGGTGAGTGTTCTGTACTAAGTACTATGACATAATAATGTTAAGATGAAATAAAAAATCTTCAATAACTATAGGCTCATAAGACTAATATAAAAACAAGGATAATATACTTTACTCACCTCTGAATTTCAGACCTGCTCCTAAGTTGCAATTACTATTTGCCCTCACCACATTAGGAGATTAATTATTTGTTATATAAACTGCACCAGAATGCAGGAATTTTATGTATGGGCCGTTATCCATTGCATTTTTTTTTTTTTTTTTTTTTTGTATTTCTGACAATGAATGCAGCTTTTACAAGCAATGTTTTCACTTTGAAATCATGGGAAATTGTATTTCGGGACATCTAGATTTTAAACATTTTAAAAATGTGCAACCACCCCTAAACTGGAAGCCTAAAATCGCCTCTGTTGGGAGTCCTGTTAACCCCTTTTATTTGTTTGACTTGATTCCCTTGGTTTAAGGACATTGAATCACCTTTGTCATCACCGTACCTCCTGTTTTTTGCTGCCTGCATTTTTGGGTTCATTTAGACACTGTAAAACATAACAGTGATGGCTTAACTGGTTTATATAATTAATACATTCATTGTCTATACCTGCTCATTCCAATTTAGAGTCACAGGGCACACGGAGGGCACCCACATAAAAACAGGGAGAACATGCATGCAAACTCCACACAGAAAGGACCAGGTCGGAAGTGAACCCAGGACTCACTGTGCTGACCTGTAAAATTCAGGTTATAACAAATTAATATAATAACAATGATAATAATAACTCAGGCAGCACGGTGGCTGAGTGGTTAGCACTGTTATCTCACAGGAAGAAGGTCATGAGCTCGCTTCACACCTGTGGACTTTCTGTGTGGCGTTTACATGTTCTCCCCATGTTTGCATGGGTTTCCTCCGGGTGCTCCAGTGTTGCTGACTGATCAGTCCGCCATGCCTTCACTGCGCATGCATCATTTCGGCGCATTGGCAGCAATTCACCAATTATCACCTAATTTCTGCTTCAAACTGCCCTCCAGTCATCATCTATCTCAGCAACAAATATGTGAAGTTTTTGAACAACAATCATTTCCACATAAATTCAGCATTATTTCATAATAAAAGACAGGAGAGTGTCACAGCAGCATGTCTGAGTCTGACTCTCTGAGTCTGACTCTCTACACCCAAAGCAATCAATGGGAATAATGTGATTATTAACCATCAGATGACAAAGTAAAACCTCTTAAATCATTCTGAAGTCAGTTTTAAGCAGAAATGAGACAATAATCAGTGAGTCGCTGCTGACGCTCCGAAATGACGTCAGCAGAGCAGCAGCACGTCAGACTCAGACGTGCTGCTGCGGAACTCTGATCACTCTCCCATCTTTTATTATGAAATAATGATGAATTTGTGTGTAAATGATTGTTGTAAAAAAGCTTCAGATACCTGTCGCTGAGAGTGATGATAACTGGAGTGCAGTTTTATGCCCCACCAGAAGCACTGCCGGACCTCTGCCACGGTTCTTCGCACCCCGAGGGGCAGGATCTTGGAACCGTGACGAAGTCAGGACTGCAGCCCTGGCCTCGGTGGTGGGACGTACATCTTGTCCTTCGCGGTCCAGTCCCCCGGGTCCGGGTTCCATGTCAGGGCCTCCCGGACGTCTTCTCCACGTCCCAGGTGAAGGTGGCCATGACAGTGGACTCGGGGATGATTGTTTCGTAGGGTCTGACAGCTCGGTCCTGACTTCCTCCTCGTGCACCCGGACAGTGCGTCAGACCGTTTGGTTCTTCGTCCCGGGCGGTATGTGATCTGAAAGTCAAACGCCCGAAGAACAGTGACCAGCGGGCTTGCCTGGGGTTCAGACGCTTGGCGGTCCGGATGTACTCCAGGTTCCTATGGTCTATGAAAACCGTGAATGGTACCAAATCACTCCAACAGGTGTCTCCACTCCTCCAGAGCCTCCGCACCGCAAGAAGTTCCCGATTGCCGACGTCATAGTTCCTTTCAGCCGGGTCAACCTGCGGAAAAGTAAGCACATGGGTGGAGAACCTTGTCGGACTCCCCGCTCTGGGATAGCACGACTCCTATCCCTTAGTACAGGCATCCACTTCAACTATAAACTGGCGTTTTGGATCGGCTGCACCAGGACTGGCGCAGTCGAGAACCGGCGTTTCAACTCCCTAAACGCGGCTTCGCACTGATCCGACCAGGTGAAGGGGACTTTTGTGGAGGTCAGGGCTGTCAGGGGGCTAACTACTGACTGTAGCCTTGATGAACCTCCGGTAAAAATTAGCAAAACCGAGGAACTGCTGTAGTTTCCTACAGTTTGTTGGTTGGGGCCAATCTCTCACACCGCACAACCTTGGCCGGATCAGGGCGACGGAGTTGAGGAGATAAAAACCCCAGCAAGGACAAAGAAGTCGGTGGAATTCGCACTTCTCGCCCTTCACAAACAACCGGTGTAACAACCGCTGCAGGACCTGACGTAAATGCTGAACATGAGTCTCAGGATCCGGGAAAAGATGAGTATATCGTCCACATATACAAAGACAAACTGATGCAGGAAGTCCCGCACAGACATCATTAACCGACGCTTGGAACGTCCGGGCCATTGGTGAGGCTGAACAGCATGACCAGGTACTCAAAGTGACCTAACGGTGTTTAAATGCCGTCTTCACACTCGTCTCCCTCCTGATCCGAACCAGGTGATAAGCGTTCCTAAGATCCAGTTTAGTGAAATTTGGGCTCCATGCAAGGGCGTGAACATGAATCCAACAGAGGTAACGGGTATCGGTGCGAACCGAGATTCGTCAACCCCTGTAGTCAATGCATGGACGAGTCCGCCGACTTTTTGCCCACAAAAAAGAAACCAGTACCCATCGGGGAGGTGGTTCCGGATCAACCCGGCAGCTAACGAGTCCCGGATGTAGGTCTCCATTGATTTGCGTTCCGGACGTGAGAGGTTATACAGCCTGCTGGACGGGTACTCAGCGCCCGGTATCAAATCAATGGCACCGCCGTCAGATTGGGGGGGACTTTAACCTCCTCCTTAGCTGTCGCACACCGGGTGGAACCGAGGATCCTAAACACTCCCGTGGCAGGTTTCGCTCCACTGCGTCACAAACCCCAGACGGCCACCCATGGAAAACCCAAAATCACTCGGGAGGTAGAAGGTGTTACATAAACACAATCTCCTCCCTGTGATTTCCAGACACAACCATTGTCACTGGCTGTGTCTGATGTGTGATTAGTGGAAGAAGGGTGCCATCTAGTGCCCGTACCGACAATGGTGATGGTAGGCCACTAGAGGGACCCAACCTCCTTTGCCCATCTGCTATCCAGCATATAACCCTCTGACCCCGTGTCCACCAGTGCTGGGCGTGAAGGTTAGATCCCCACTCAGGATCGTAACTGGGATGCGTGCAGATTGTCGGGTTTCCCCGCGTGAGTATTATGACCCCCCTTAGCCCAGTCTAAGGACGAGTGCTGCTGTTTTGACCGTTTGGGCAGTTTTTCTGCGTGTGCTCGGTTGAGCGCAGAGAAACACTCCCCACGGACCGGCCTCCTTTGTCTCTGATCTGATCTCATTTTGGCCCTGCTCGTTTCCCTAACAACGGCAGCAGGGGGAGCTGTCGTCACGTGGAGTACCCTGGCTGTGGAGCGTGGGGAAGACGGCTCCCTTTCGGACCCGGGAGGAAGAGGGACAGCTTGTGCCTGACCACGCCTTCGTC
Organism: Thalassophryne amazonica; assembly: GCF_902500255.1. Lineage (NCBI taxonomy): Eukaryota > Metazoa > Chordata > Actinopteri > Batrachoidiformes > Batrachoididae > Thalassophryne > Thalassophryne amazonica. Next base: position 115,659,720 of record NC_047106.1, on the reverse strand, counting down.
TCGCTCCCGTTGGTGTTCTGTTATCGGTTATATAAGGTTGATAAGCCCGTCTAAATCCCGCAGCTCATCCTTCGCCACCAGTGCTCCTTAAGGACCAGAGACAGTCTGTTTACGAAGGCGGCGTGGAGCGCAACAGCATTCCAGCCGGCTCGCGCTGCCGCGATGCGTAAGTCGACTGCATGCTTAGCTGTGCGCCGACACCCCTGTCTTATCGACAGCAGCACGCTTGAAGCGGTCTCGCCTCTATGAGGGTGGTCGAACACCTTCTGAACTCCCTCACAAACCCAGTATATGTCATAGGAGCCATGAATTCGCTCCCAGAGCGCCGTAGCCCAGGCGCATGCCTCTCCTCGAAGCAGATTTATACGTAAGCCACCCGGCTAGCGTCTGACGTGTACGTGACAGGACACTGTGAAAAGACGAGCGAAAACTGCATTAAGAAGTCTGCACACGTCTCGACACAACCTCCGTACGGCTCCGGAGGGCTTATTATGCTTCAGGGGAAGGATGGGGGGTTCGTTGAATGACCACTGGAATGTCTGTGTCTGGCATTCGGTCAGCAGGAGGAGGTGCTGCAGCAGCGCCCTGAGCACGCGGTTCCACCTGGGCGGTGAGAGCCTCCATCCTCCGATTGAGAATAACATTCTGCTCAGTGACTAAGTCCAACCGAGCAGTGAAAGCGGTTAAGATTTGCTGCAGCTCACCTAACACGCCTCCTGCTGACGCCTGTTCACCTCGCTCTTCCATTGGCTGTTCAAGCGATGGTTGACGCCCCTCGGGATCCATGACGCTGGCCAAGAAATCCTGTTGGGAAGGTGTAGTGACACGGACCCACAACAGGGGGCGTTAATGAACAGACAATGGATGAGCCAAAAAGTAACAATTTAATGTTGTGAATTGCACAACGTAATACAGACAATAACAATAGAGGAGTACAGTCAATCGTATACAAGGTGACGTGTGGCCAGGCTCGAGGATAGAAGACGTCTGTCCAGAGAAGAGCCGGATCCCACACGGCTTCCACCGCCAGCGAATCTGAAGAACACCGGAGCCGCCAAGTCCCGAGTCCCAGGTGGCCACCGTCTCCAGCTGTCAGACCAGGTAGTGTTGGCAGAAACAGAAACAGTTAATGGTGGGTGTGTGAAGACCACCCAGTAATCGTCTTGATTAGTTCCTCCGGGAAGTAGAACCTCCACCTCCAGAAACAATTTCACCCGTGCAGCTCCTGTTAGTCTCGTCCCTGGATGGAGTGAGAGGCGAAGACTGTCGCACTCCCACTATCCGCCAATCCAGCTTCAGACAGAGCCCGCAGGAACACGGCTGCACACAGAACAATGTTTAGTTACAATATCAATCGCAGAGAAGGTTACCTCGAGTGGTAGCTGATTTCTCGGCAAGGAGGTGGAGTTGTAGTCCGGCCTTTATAGTGATGGTGATGACTGACAGCTGGTGCTGATAAGTGACAGCTGTCACTCCCAGCGGCTCTGACGCCCTCTCGTGCTTGGAGCCCGCACTCCAAGCAGGGCGCCATCTGGTGGTGGTGGGCAAGCAGTACCTCCTCTTCAGCGGCCCACACAACACACTTCATCCAACTTCGCACTATGTGTGAAGCGGCCTTTAGAAGTGTATTCAAGCCTCCTTGAAGAGGCTCCTACTTATTATGACAAAGAAAGAGTCCTGAGCACTGTATTGTGAGGTATTGTGTGGGAAGTACTTATTCAAGTGTAGAGCTGAAACAACTAATCAAGTTAATCGATTAAAATCAATTATTAAAATAGTTGTCAACTAATTTAGCCATCGAATAGTTGCTAATAACTTTGTTTTACTGCAAATGTTCGCTTCTTCCATATAATCAACCGTGCTTTGCTTTGAATCTTGAACCAATGAAGGAGTGCTTTATTTCGCTTTATCTTAATTTTTCCCCACTAAAACCCTAAAGAGCATATGTCCATGAGGAATATTTACCTTTTTTGTTAAATTGACCTGTTATGGTCTTCTGAAACAGTTGATAGATGTATTTTATGCTAACGCTGATGCTAACATGTTAGCATGTCTATGGCGTTTTCAATGTTAAAGTTAGCATTAAGCTGCTGGCATTTCAGCATGTTTGTGCATTTGTTTTCTGTATAATAATTAAAGGCTCAGCGTTTGTTGTCGTAAAAGAGTCAAATGTATTACAAATTATAATATTTTTAAATTTATTTTTATTTATATATTAATAATAATAGCAACAATAATAATAGTAATAATAACTAATAATGCTACAGTACAATTTTAGAGAAAGAGACATGAGTCACATGCGTCGTTGTGAAATGACCACATAGTTTACCAATTATACAGAGAATGTTGCACATATAATGAGTCAGGCTACAGTTTTTGATTTAGGTTTATGGTTAACTGGTTATGCTAATTGCTCATTTGCAGCAACAAAAATACCTCTTTTTTCACCATATACTTTATAACATTTATATGTTTCAATGTTGTTTTATGGCAACTCAGCACTTTGATAAAGCAGTGCCATTTGAAATAATTATTTTTGTTCTTTATTATAAACTGTTTTATTCTTTATTATTTTATATTTCAACAGCCAAGGGACATTTGATGATTTGTTGATTTTCAAGTATTTAAGTTTTCAAATAATGTTCTGTTGTTAAATAAAGTGATGGAAGGAGAGAAAAATTGTTTCCCTGGCACATTTTTAAAAAGATTCCCCGCTAATCCGATTAATCGTGTCGAAACCCCATCAGATTCATCGATGATCCAAATAATCATTTGTTGCAGCCCTATTCAAGTGGACTGAACTCTTAAAGACTGAGCAGATTTTTGAGGGATTGTGAAAGAGCCATTCCTTACTTCAGAAAAACTAGCAATGGGTGTATTCATCAGAGAAGAAGATGACACTATATGATGGCACATATTGGTGTTGCAGACTGCCAACATTGTTTTGTCTATATACTATATATACTAGCTCGTTGCCCGTGGGGATCCACGGGCTCTAGATTGGGTAGTGTTTATAAAATAGGTAGCTGACATTTTTCAAAGGTGGTAGTAAAGTTTCTAAAATGATTTGGAATTGCGTCTGAATCCAGAATGTAATAATTATCAACATCAATTGTTCACTGTTGTTACGTAATCCAAAAACATTAGTCCTATCAACATTCCGTCTGGCGGCTTTCATCCTTGACCCAAAATCCAAAAACATACCAAACAGCAATGTCAGCTCTCCCGTGGTTTCTCCGTGTTCGAAGGTACGCACGCACCCATTCATGTACACAGAAGCCACTTCGCTTTTAATATAGAGATGATTTACTGCCCCCTGCTGGAGTCGAGCATGAGTCCAGAATGTAATTATCAATGTCCATTGTTCACTGTTGTTATGAATACCTGTAATTTTTCCAAAAAATTAGTCCTATCAACGTTACCTTTGGTGGCATTCATCCTGACCCAAAATACATAAGCATACTAAACAGCAAATGTCAGCTCTCCACAGTTTCTCTGTGTTCAAAGGTACACACACGCACGCACACATACACGTACACAGAGGCCACTTCGCTTTTAATATATAGATGATTTACCGGCCCCTTCTGGAATGGTGTGTAAGTCCAGAATGTAATTATCAACGTCCACTGTTCACTGCTTTCAGATAATATCACTAATTTCTCCAAAATATTTGTCCTATCACCTTTCTGTTTTTGTGGCATTCATCCTTGAACCAAAATACATAAGCATAGGGCCCCTTCACACATAGTGCCATTTGCAGTATGTGTGAAGGAGCGAATTGTACATGAAGTACGTGTGAAGCAGGAATCGTATGCAAAACTTTTAAAATTGTAGCTGCCTCCAACGCCTCATACACCTGTTGCTACAACTATTTGCACACAACAGCGGCTGAAAGACAGAGAGTGCGCTGTGAGAGCCCATCGAACCCTCTCGTGGCAGGTGTCACACAACTTCCAGCTGACACACACGACATCTAACACCACTCGCTTGGCACTTAGAAAATGTGTGGCCATTCTCACTGTTAACACGACAACAGTCAGCAGATGATCACTGTCGAGCTGGATGTGAAATTTGTCTAAGTGCCCCATGACTGTGGAGTTGCAGAAAGCCAGATGAGTTGGCATGCTCCCCCTGGCACGCAAACATATCTGGCGTGCCGGGGGGGAGGGCAAACCATCCGGCAAACCATCCGAAACCTCAGGAGGTGGAAGCAGCTCTCCTCCAACACTGTCTATAGTGCGGGTGGGGAGCTGTTGAACCTGACTGGGTGTGTTGGGCGGTGGAAGGAATACTTCGATGATCTCCTCAATCCCATTGTCACGTCTTCCGAAGAGGAAGCAGAGACTGGGGACTCAGAGGCGGACTCGTTCATCACCCAGGCCGAAGTCACCGAGGTGGTCAGAAAGCTCCTTGGTGGCAAGGCTCCTGGGGTGGACGAAATCGGTCCTGAGTACCTTAAGTCTCTGGATGTTGTGGGACTGTCCTGGTTGACACGTCTCTGCAACATCGCGTGGCGGTCGGGGACAGTACCCCTGGATTGGCAGACCGGGGTGGTGGTCCCTCTGTTTAAGAAGGGGGACCGGAGGGAGTGTTCCAACTACATGGGGATCACACTCCTCAACCTCGCCGGTAAGGTCTATTCCAGGGTGCTGGAGGAGAATTCGACCGATAGTCAAACCTCGGATTCAGGAGGAGCAGTGTGGTTTTCGTCCTGGTCGCGGCACACTGGACCAGCTCTACACCCTCCATCGGGTGCTCGAGGGTTCATGGGAGTTCGTCCAACCACGCCACATGTGCTTTGTGGATCTGGAGAAGGTGTTTGACCGTGTCCCTCGAGGCGCCCTGTGGGGGGTGCTCTGGGAGTACGGGGTCCGGGGTCCTTTGCTAAGGGCTATCCGGTCCCTGTACAACCGCAGTAGGAACTTGGTTCGCATTGCCGGTAGTAAGTCAAACCGGTTTCCAGTGCACGTTGGCCTCCGCCAGGGCTGCCCTTTGTCACCGGTTCTGATGATTACCTTTATGGACAGAATTTCTAGGAGCAGCCAGGGTGTAGAGGGGGTCCGGTTTGGAAACCACAGAATCTCATCTCTGCTGTTTGCGGATGATGTGGTCCTGTTGGCTTCGTCAAACCAGGACCTTTAGCGTGCACTGGGGTGATTTGCAGCTGAGTGTGAAGCATCCGGGATGAAGATCAGCACCTCCAAATTCGAGGCCATGGTTCTTGACCGGAAAAAGGTGTCTTGCCCTCTTCAGGTCGGTGGGGTGTCCTTGCCTCAGGTGGAGGAGTTTAAGTATCTCGGGGTCTTGTTCACGAGTGAGGGATGGATGGAGCGTGAGATTGATAGACGGATCGTGCAGCATCTGCACCGATCCATGACGAATGAGATTGATAGTCGGATCAGTGCAGCATCTGCACCGATCCGTCTATCAATCTCACGCTCCATCCATCCCTCACTCGTGAGATTGACAGACGGATCGGTGCAATCTCCCTCGGTCTGGGATTCCATGCAAGATCTCACTTTGTGGTGTAAGGATGATTCTGAGAAAGCTCAGAACTACACAGGAGGACCTGGTCAATGACCTGAAGAGAGCTGGGACCACAGTCACAAAGATTACATTAGTAACACATGATGCTGTCATGGTTTAAAATCCTGCAGGGCAGCAAGGTCCCCCTGCTCAAGCCAGCACATGTCCAGGCCCGTTTGAAGTTCACCAGTGGCCATCTGGTTGATCCAGAGGAGGCATGGGAGAAGGTCATGTGGTCAGATGAGACCAGAATAGAGCTTTTTGGAATCACCTCCACTTACCATGTTTAGAGGATAAGAACAACCCCAAGAAAACCATCCCAACCGTGAAGCATGGGGGTGGAAACATCATACTCTGCAGGCGCTCTTCTGCAAAGGGGACAAGACGACTGCACCATATTGAAGGGAGGATAGACAGGGTCATGTATTGTGAGATTTTGGCAAACAACCTCCTTCCCTCAGTGAGAGCATTGAAGATGGGTCATGGCTGGGTCTTCCAGCATGACAATGACCCCAAACACACAGCCAGGGCAACTAAAGGGGGGCTCAGTAAGAAGCATTCCAAGGTCCTGGAGTGTCCTGGACAGTCTCCAGACCTGAACTCAATAGAAAATCTTTGGACGGAGCTGAAACTCCAAACCTGAAAGATCTAGAGAAGATCTGTATGGAGGAGTGGACCAAAATCCCTGCTGCAGTGTGTGCAAACCTGGTGAAAAACTACAGGAAACGCTTGACCTCTGTAATTGCAAACAAAGGCTACTGTACCAAATATTAACATTGATTTTCACTGGTGTTCAAGTACACTCAACAAAAATATAAACCCAACACTTTTGGTTTTGCTCCCATTTTGTATGAGATGAACTCAAACATCTAAAACTTTTTCCACATACACAATATCACCATTTCCCTCAAATATTGTTCACAAACCAGTCTAAATCTGTGATAGTGAGCACTTCTCCTTTGCTGAGATAATCCATCCCACCTCACAGGTGTGCCATATCAAGATGCTGATTAGACACCATGATTAGTGCACAGGTGTGCCTTAGACTGTCCACAATAAAAGGCCACTCTGAAAGGTGCAGTTTTATCACACAGCACAATGCCACAGATGTTGCAAGATTTGAGGGAGCGTGCAATTGGCATGCTGACAGCAGGAATGTCAACCAGAGCTGTTACTTGTGTATTGAATGTTCATTTCTCTACCATAAGCCGTCTCCAAAGGCGTTTCAGAGAATTTGGCAGTACATCCAACCAGCCTCACAACCAGACCACGTGTAACCACACCAGCCCAGGACCTCCACATCCAGCATGTTCACCTCCAAGATCATCTGAGACCAGCCACTCGGACAGCTGCTGAAACAATCAGTTTGCATAACCAAAGAATTTCTGCACAAACTGTCAGAAACGTCTCAGGGAAGCTCATCTGCATGCTCGTCGTCCTCATCGGGGTCTCGACCTGACTCCAGTTTCGTCGTATCCAACTTGAGTGGGCAAATGCTCACATTCGCTGGCGTTTGGCACGTTGGAGAGGTGTTCTTTTCACGGATGAATCCCGGTTCACACTGTTCAGGGCAGATGGCAGACAGCGTGTGTGCGTCGTGTCAATGTTGTGGATCGAGTGGCCCATGGTGGCGATGGGGTTATGGTATGGGCAGGTCTGTTATGGATGAAGAACACAGGTGCATTTTATTGATGGCATTTTGAATGCACAGAGATACCGTGACAAGATCCTGAGGCCCATTGTTGTGCCATACATCCAAGAACATCACCTCATGTTGCAGCAGGATAATGCACGGCCCCATGTTGCAAGGATCTATACACAATTCTTGGAAGCTGAAAATGTCCCAGTTCTTGCATGGCCGGCATACTCACCGGACATGTCACCCATTGAGCATGTTTGGGATGCTCTGGACCGGCGTATACGACAGCGTGTACCAGTTCCTGCCAATATCCAGCAACTTCGGACAGCCATTGAAGAGGAGTGGACCAACATTCCACAGGCCACAATTGACAACTGATCAACTCTATGCGAAGGAGATGTGTTGCACTGCATGAGGCAAATGGTGGTCACACCAGATACTGACTGATATCCCCCCAATAAAACAAAACTGCACCTTTCAGAGTGGCCTTTTATTGTGGACAGTCTAAGGCACACCTGTGCACTAATCATGGTGTCTAATCAGCATCTTGATATGGCACACCTGTGAGGTGGGATGGATTATCTCAGCAAAGGAGAAGTGCTCACTATCACATATTTAGACTGGTTTGTGAACATTATTTGAGGGAAATAGTGATATTGTGTATGTGGAAAAAGTTTTAGATCTTTGAGTTCATCTCATACAAAATGGGAGCAAAACCAAAAGTGTTGCATTTATATTTTGTTGAGTGTACTTTTTGTAGTAGCAACATACAAATAATTGTTTAAGTTTTTCATGATTTCTTCACACATCTGCGAGGCATTACTTTTGTTGGTTTGGAACCAAGATTTTGCTCGTTTACTAGTTGCTTGGGGTCATTGTCTTGTTGAAACACCCTTTCAAGGGCATGTCCTCTTCAGCATAAGGCAACATGACCTCTTCAAATATTTTGACATATCCAAACTGATCCATGATACCTGGTATGCGATATATAGGCCCAACACCATAGTAGGAGAAATATGCCCATATCATGATGCTTGCACCACCATGCTTCACTGTCTTCACTGTGAACTGTGGCTTGAATTCAGAGTTTAGGGTCGTCACAAACTGTCTGCGGCCCTTGGACCCAAAAAGAAATAATTTTACTCTCATCAGTCCACAAAATATTCCTCCATTTCTCTTTAGGCCAGTTGATGTTCTTTGGCAATTGTAACCTCTTCTGCACATGTCTTTATTTAACAGAGGGACTTTGCAGGGGATTCTTGCAAATAAATTAGCATCACACAGGCGTCTTCTAACTGTCACAGCACTTACAGGTAACTCCAGACTGTCTTTGATCATCTTGGAGCTGATCAGTGGGTGAGCCTTTGCCATTCTGGTTATTCTTCTATCCATTTTGATGGTTGTTTTCCATTTTCTTCCACGCGTCTCTGGTTTTTTGTCCATTTAAAGCATTGGAGATCATTAGTAGATGAACAGCCTATAATTTTGTGCACTTGCGATAAGTTTTCCCCTCTCCAGTCAACTTTTAATCAACTACGCTGTTCTTCTGAACATGTCTTGAACGTCCCATTTTCCTCAGGCTTTCAAAGAGAAAAGGCATGTTCAACAGGTGCTGGCTTCATCCTTAAATAGGGGACACCTGATTCACACCTGTTTGTTCCACAAATTGACGAACTCACTGACTTGAATGCCACACTACTATATTGTGAACACCTCCTTTTCTACTTTTTTTTACTAATAGCCCAAATTTCATGCCTTAAGAGTGTGCATATCATGAATGCTTGGTCTTGTTGGATTGTGAGAATCTACTGAATCTACTGGGTACTTTTTTCCCATCTAACAATAAGAATATACTCAAAACCTGGATTAATCTTTAGTCACATAGCACTACTATATTCTGCGCCCGCGCTGGCGAGCTGTGACGATGCGGCACAACCACTCGCATCAGGGACTTTTTTTTTCCATCAGAATTTTTTCAGAAGCTGTTAGAGTCCAGCTCTCCACAAGTTCTTTTATACTCACCTCGACTGGTAAGCACTGAAAGCCGAGATAGACAGTGTCCCAACTTGTCCTTTAACACTCCGAAAACGAGGGTGTTCCTTTGTCTCGCTTCATCGGCGAATCGGTCTAGACGCGCGAAGCCTCCGCGCGGCTTTCCATGACAAAATCTCGTGTTAAAAGTGAAATCTGCCGGAAAATGGCTGATTGTCCAGGTCTTGTGATACCAGAGAAGAGCACACGATGGTCTCGGATCCACAGAGCCATCAGCTTAGAAATGATGCAGGTGGTTTGTGCCACGTTGTCGCAGCTCGCAGCTCGGCGCAGCCGACCGTTCCTAAGGGGTCCTTAAACCTGTAGTTAAAGTCCTTATTCTCTGTGAAGCCCGTAAAATTTTCACTGAAAGCCAGATAAATTTTTCAAATGGTTGCTCTAGGTGCCAGTCTCTAACAGCTTCTGAAAAAATTCTGATGGAAAAAAAGTCCTTTTCATTCCGCCATTTCCAGACATGAAAATCCGACGAGGGGGCGGGACCACTCCTTCCACAAGGCGTGCTCACAGGCGAATGACGTCACCGACATGCGTGGAAAACACTCACGCATGCGCACGAGGGTTCAAGCATGTCTGACGTAAAAACATATGAATGAAATCCATATAGTTTTTGAAAAAAATAAAAAAGTATGATACTTTATGGACAGACCTCGTATGTTGATAGGCATTTTAGGGATTATAAGCAAAAAATATAGCCGACTTAAGCAAACAAATAAATAAAATAAGCATTTGCTTCATGTTCATGTTCAGGACTCTCCTGCATCATGCAGAGAGAAATTTTAAGATATACTAATTATCAGAGGCTGTGTGTCCTTGGAAGCTGGAAACATTGTCTGATAGTAATATTGCAAACTGTACACTGGTGGTGAATAAGTGGTTAGTGCACTTGGTCTCAATGCAGAAGGTTCCTGGTTCAAACCCCACCCTTGCCACATTTGTCCACGTAATGTGGAGTTGCGTCAGGAAGGGCATCCAGTGTAAAACTTGTGCCAAATCAACATGCAGATCCACTTTGGATCTGCATGTCGATTTGGCACAAGATCTGCTGTGGCGACTCATTGAAAACAAGGGAGCAGCTGAAGGAACTTAATGTACATGCAAGACATTACAATTACAGTCAGTAATTGGTGATGATGACAGTTGACGTGTATGTTTGAGCTGAGCAACTCAACATGGAGAACTATAAGTTTCTGTGGTAATGGTTTCATATAGGTTGCCTGCAGCAATTTTTAAAATAGGTTTTATTCCAGTTCAGTGTATGCCAATATATACAGTACACACAATAAACATAAATAAATGAACTGATACTGCAAACATGTGAAACACATAATGCAAAACACAGAAACCACAAAACCCACAGTTCTGACTGGACCATGGTTTTTAAGTTCACACAGATTTAAATATATAAATACTACATATGCTTATTATGGGGACCTTACAGCACAGAAAAATACTTTCGTTACAGATTCCAAAACCTTTTAACTGTTAGCATGGCCTAAGAAGTGGGTCACCCCTCTGAGTCTGGTCTGCTTGAGGTTTCTTCCTCAAATCATCAGAGGGAGTTTTTCCTTACCACGTGTTGCCTGTGTGCTTGCTCTGGGGGTTGGTAGGTTCGACGTTACTTGTGTGAAGTGCCTCGATGCAGCTTTGTTATGATTTGGTGGCTGCCTAAAATGTAATAAATTGAAATTGAAGTCACGGACTGGTTCATTGCAGATCAGCAGGTACACATATAATGCAATGTCTAAAATACCCAAGGCCGTAATGAGCATACAATGGGAAAGAGAATGGACCTTTTGACTTCTTAAAATAGGTCAAGGTCTGTGTCCCTGTGAATTTGAAGACTCTGGCAGTAATAGACTGGACTATGCTGAGCACAGACAGATGGACAGACACAAAGTCTTTGCAATACCCGGTGGCGCATATTTTGGCAAATCGGGTAAAAATGAGAACAAGGTATTTCAATGTTTTAAAAAATATTTTAAATAAAATACTTGCTATATTAAATTGCAATATGAACAATATAAGTGAATTAAAGAAATAGCCTTTGTCAAATAACGAGAAAGAAAGAAAGAAAGAAAAAGAAATGGAGCAAAACTGATCTAAGTCTACTTATAACTTCAATTCTTTTTCAAATTATTAGGATGTCTGCACTGTCCTGGTGAGAGGGTAACAATAACATTAATTCATAACCTTTTTGGGATAAATACATTAGTCCTACCAAGGACATGCTTGGAAATCATTGGGAATACTCAGTTATTTTCTGGACCGACTGGATTTTCAAGACACGTTTTGGACTACAAGCACAGCACTTGGGCAGACTGCACAGGTGGAAGAGACAATGAACCATTTGTTCTCAACTCCTGAAGTTTTGAGAGATTCTTTCCGTGTTTAGATCCAGAAGTGCACTGGAGCCTGCAGCAAACTGTCCTCCATTGGAACATGAAGCTGTTTGTACTACTTCAGCTGGAGCCTGCATTCCCCCCCACTTACACCGTGATTGGACGTGAATGGTCCAATTATCACTTTAAAACAACTCAGCATAACACAAATCCCAGAGTTATACAAACATTTTAATTAATCTCAGTTCATAGTGCAATGTAGCCTCGGGTTACTTTGAAAAGTTACTTTATTAGTTACATTTTAGTTACTTTAACACAGTTAATTCATTAGGGAGGGGGCTTTATGCAGTTACTTTATTAGGGAACTGCTGACAACTTCAACTATCAGTAATGTAACTAATAAGATAATTAGTAATCTAACATGGTTACTCCTTAGACTGAGTACTCAGAAAAGTAACTATCAATCAATCAATCAATCAATTTTATTTATATAGCGCCAAATCACAACAAACAGTTGCCCCAAGGCGCTTTATATTGTAAGGCAAGGCATACAATAATTACGTAAAAACCACAACGGTCAAAACGACCCCCTGTGAGCAAGCACTTGGCGACAGTGGGAAGGAAAAACTCCCTTTTTGTTGTGTGGGCCACTGAAGAGGAGGTACTGCTGGCCCACCACCACAAGATGGCGCCCTGCTTGAAGTGCGGGCTTTAAGCACGAGAGGGCGTCCGGCTTTGCTGGAGGTGACAGCTGTCATCAATCAACACAAGCTGTCACCCATCACCACCACTACAAAGACCGACTGCAACTCCACCTCCTCGTCGAGAAATCAACTACCATTCAGGTAATTTCTCTGCTGCCTGACACTGTGTGTGTTTAACCTGAACTTCTATTTGCAAGCCGTTTTCCTGGAGTGTTTCCTTATCTGGAGGATGGCGTTTGGTGTGACAGCGACGGCTTTGCCTCACACCCCAACTCAGATAAGTGGTTGACCAGGAGCTGCACGAGTGTGTGTGATTGGAGGTGGAGGTTTTCCCTCCTTTACTTAATACAGACTGTGGGATTACTGAGTGTGCGAACTCACACTCATCTTGACTGTCTCTGTTCTCTGCCAGCAGTACTGGGTATAACTGCTGAAGGACAGCGGCCACCTGGGGCGCAGGGCTTGGCGGCTCCGGTGTTCTTCAGCTCCGTTGGTGGTGGAAGCTGTGGGGGATCCAGCTCTTCTCTCTCCAGGCGTCTTCTATCGTCGAGCCTGCCCACACGTCACCTGGTGTATGATTGACAGTCACCATATTGTTATTGTCTGTACGTTGTTGTGCGATTCACAACATTAAATTGTTACTTTTTGGCTTATCCACTGTCCGTTCATTAATGCCCCCTGTTGTGGGTCCGTGTCACGTCACTTTCACAACAGGATTTCTCGGCCAGCGTCATGGATCCCGAGGGGCGTCAACCATCGCTTGAACAGCCAATGGGAGAGCGAGGTGCACAGGCAGGAGGCGTGTTGGGTGAGCTGCAGCACATCTTAACCGCCTTTGCCGCTCGGTTGGACTTAGTTACCGAGCAGAGCAGTGTTCTCAATCGCAGGATAGAGGCTCTCACCGCCCAGGTGGAAGCGCATGCTCAGGGCGCTGCTGCAGCACCTCCTCCTGCTGACCGTGTGCCAGAAACAGACATTCCGCTGGTCATTCAACGACCCCCCCCACCTTCCCCTGAAGCATACATAAGCCCTCCGGAGCCGTACGGAGGCTGTGTGGAGACGTGCGCGGACTTCTTGATGCAGTGCTCGCTCGTCTTTCACAGCGTCCCGTCATGTACGCGTCAGACGCCAGCCGGGTGGCTTACGTTATAAACTTGCTTCGAGGAGAGGCACGCGCCTGGGCTAACGGCGCTTTGGGAGCAGAATTCACAGCTCCTAACGGTTTATACTGAGTTTGTGAGGGAGTTCCGACAGGTGTTCGACCACCCTCATAGAGGCGAGACCCGCTTCAAGTGTGCTGCTGTCAAAAAGACAGGGGCGTCGGAGTGCAGCAAAGTATGCAGTCGACTTCCGCATCGCGGCAGCGCGAGCCGGCTGGAATGCTGTTGCGCTCCGCGCCGCCTTTGTAAACGGACTGTCTCTGGTCCTCAAGGAGCACCTGTGGCGAGGATGAGCCGCGGGATTTAGATGGGCTTATCGACCTGGTTATAACGGTTAGACAACCGATTAACAGAACACCGACGGGAGCGAGACGAAAGGCGTGGTCAGGCACAAGCCGTCCCTCTTCCTCCTGGGTCTGAAAGGGAGCCGACTTCCCACGCTCCACTGCCAGGGCTCTCCACGTGACAACAGCTCCCCCTGCTGACGTTGCTATGGAAACGAGCAGGGCCAAAAAACGATCAGATCAGAGACAAAGGAGGCTGATCCGTGGAGAGTGTTTCTCTGCAGCTCTACTGAGCACACACAGAGAGAATGCCCCAAACGATCAAAACAGCAGCACTCGTCCTTAGAGACTGGGCTAAGGGTGGGTCACAATACCCACGCGGGGAGACCCCATAAATCTGCACGAATCCCAGTCACGATCCTGAGTGAGGATTTAACCCTTCACGCCCCAGCACTGGTGGACACGGGGTCGGAGGGAAATCTGCTGGATAGCAGATGGACAAAGGAGGTTGGGCTCCCTCTAGTGGCCTTACCGTCACCATTGTCGGTGCGGGCACTAGATGGCACCCTTCTTCCACTAATCACACACCAGACTCAGCCAGTGACATTGGTGGGGTCTGGGAATCACAGGGAGGAGATGGTGTTTTATGTAACACCTTCTACCTCCCGAGTGATTTTGGGTTTTCCATGGTGTTAAAACACAATCCCCGATTGATTGGCCGTCTGGGGTTGTGGTTCAGTGGAGCGAAACCTGCCACCGGGAGTGTTTAGGATCCGCGGTTTCCACCCGTGTGACAGCTAAGGAGGAGGTTTTAGTCCCCCCCCAATCTGGCGGCGGTGCCACCGAGTACCACAACCTTGCCTGACGTCTTCAGCAAGGATCTGGCACTCACGCTGCCCCCGCACCGTCCGTACGATTGTGCCATTGATTTGATACCGGGCGCTGAGTACCCGTCCAGCAGGCTGTACAACCTCTCACGTCCGGAATGCGAATCAATGGAGACCTACATCCGGGACTCATTAGCTGCCGGGTTGATCCGGAACTCCACCTCCCCGATGGGTGCTGGTTCTTTTTGTGGGCAAGAAGGACGGCGGACTCATCCATGCATTGATTACAGAGGGCTGAACGAGATCACGGTTCGAAACCGATACCCGTTACCTCTGTTGGATTCAGTGTTCACGCCCGGCATGGAGCCCAAATTTTCACGAAATTGGATCTTAGGATGCTTATCACCTGTTTCGGATCCGGGAGGGAGACGAGTGGAAGACGGCATTTAACACCCCGTTAGGTCACTTTGAGTACCTGGTCATGCCGTTCGGCCTCACCAATGCGCCCGCGACATTCAAGCAGTGGTTAAGTGACGTCTTGCGGGACTTCCTGCATCGGTTTGTCTTCGTATATCTAGACGATATACTCATTTTTTCTCTGGATCCTGAGACCCATGTTAAGCATGGACAGGCATGTCCTAAACGCGGTTGTTGGAGAACCGGCTGTTTGTGAAGGGCGAGAAGTGTGAGGTTCCAACCGCACCTTCCTTTGTCCTTCTTGGGGTTCATAATCTCCTCCAACATCCGTCGCCCCCTGAATACCGGCCAAGGTGGCGGCGGTGAGAGATTGGCCCCAACCAACGAACCGTAGGAAAACTAACAACAGTTCCTCGGTTTTGTCAAATTTCCCGACCCGGAGGTTCAATCAAGGGCTAACAGTCAGGTAGTTAGCCCCCTGACAGCCCTGAACCTCCACAAAAGTCACCCTTTCACCTGGTCGGATCGGTGCGAAGAGCAAAAGAAGACCGCGTTTAGGGAGTTGAAAACGCCGGTTCTCAACTGCACCAGTTCTGGTGCAGGCCCGATCCGCAAGCGCCAGTTTGTTGTTGAAGTTGATGCCGTCTGACTCAGGGATAGAGCCGTGCTATCCCAAGCGGGGAGTCCGACAAGGTTCTCATCCATGTGCCTACGTTTCCCCCGCGGGTTGACCCCAGCTGAACGGAACTATGACGTCGGCAATCGGGAACTTCTTGCGGTGAAGGAGGCTCTTGAAGAGTGGAGACACCTGTTGGAGGGAGCATCGGTACCATTTACAGTTTTCACGGACCATCGGAACCTGGAGTACATCCGGACCGCGAAGCGTCTGAACCCCAGGCAAGCCCGCTGGTCGCTGTTCTTCGGGCGTTTTGACTTCCGGATCACCTACCGCCCCGGGACAAGAACCAACGATCTGATGCCCTGTCCTGGGTGCACGAAGAGGAGGTCAAGACCGAGCTGTCAGACCCCCCTGACACCATCATCCCCGAGTCCACTGTCGTGGCCGCCCTTACCTGGACGGGAGAGACCGTCTGGGAGGCCCTGACACGGCCCGGACCCGGGGACCGGTCCGAAGAACAAACTGTAAGTCCCACCAGGGTCCTTGACTTCTGTCACGGTTCCAAGCTCTCCTGTCACCCAGGGGTGCGAAGAACCATGGCAGTGGTCCGGCAGCGCTTCTGGTGGGCGTCTATGGAACCGACATCCGGGAGTATGTCCAGGCCTGCACCACCTGTGCCAGGGGCAAAGCTGACCATCACAAGGCCCAAGGCCTCCTCCAGCCTCTGCCAGTGCCCTCGTCGCCCCTGGTCTCATATCGGTCTGGACTTTGTCACGGGCCTCCCACCGTCCCAGGGAAACACCACCATCCTATGATAGTGGACCGGTTTTCCAAGGCGGCCCACTTCGTGGCCCTCCCGAAGCTCCCGACGGCCCAGGAGACTGCAGACCTCCTGGTCCACCACGTCGCGCGTCTGCATGGGATTCCATCAGACATTGTCTCGGATCGTGGTCCGCAGTTCTCCTCCCAGGTCTGGAGGAGTTTCTGTAGGGAACTGGGGGCCACCGTCAGTCTCTCTCTGGGTACCACCCCCAGACGAACGGGGCAGGCAGAGCGGACAAACCAGGAACTGGAGCAGGCCCTCCGTTGCGTGACCTCCGCGCACTCCCGACGGCCTGGAGTGACCATCTGGCCTGGATCGAGTACGCTCATAACAGCCAAGTCTCGTCTGCCACCGGCCTCTCCCCATTTGAAGTGTGTTTGGGGTACCAGCCCCCATTGTCCCGCTAGTGGAGGGAGAGGTCGGGTGCCCTCGGTCCAGGCCCATCTGAGAAGGTGCCGTCGGGTGTGGCGTACCGCCCGCTCTGCCCTGCTCAAAGCCCGGACGAGGGCCAAGAACCATGCAGACCGCCGGCGTGACCCCGGCCCCTGCGTACCAGCCTGGGCAGGAGGTTTGGCTTTCTACAAAGGACATTCCCCTGCAAGTGGAATCCCCAAAAGTTGAAGGACAGATACATCGGACCTTTCCCTATCCTCAAGGTCCTCAGTCCAAGCCGCAGTGAAGGCTGAAGCTGCCAGCTTCACTGCGGATCCATCCGGTTTTCCATGTGTCCCACATCAAACCGCACCACGTGTCACCCCCTCTGTACCCCCGGACCGGCGCCGCCTCCTGCCCGGATCATCGACGGGAGCCGGCTTGGACGCGCGCGGCTCCTGGACGTCCGTCGGAAGGGCCGGGGGTTCCAGTATTTGGTGGACTGGGAGGGGTATGGACCCGAAGAACGCTCCTGGGTGAAGAGGCTTCATCCTGGACCCGGCCCTCCTGGCCGACTTCTACCGGCGGCACCCGGACAAGCCTGGTCGGCGCCAGGAGGCGCCCGTTGAGGGGGGGTCCTGTTGTGTGGGCCGCTGAAGAAGAGGTACTGCTGGCCCACCACCACAAGATGGCGCCCTGCTTGAAGTGCGGGCTTCAAGCACGAGAGGGCGTCGGCTTTGCTGGAGGTGACAGCTGTCATCAATCAACACAAGCTGTCACCCATCACCACCACTACAAGACCGGACTGCAACTCCACCTCCTCGCCGAGAAATCAACTACCATTCAGGTAATTTCTCTGCTGCCTGACACTGTGTGTGTTTAACCTGAACTTCTATTTGCAGCCGTTTTCCTGGAGTGTTTCCTTATCTGGAGGATTGGCGTTTGGTGTGACAGCAACGGCTTCGCCTCACACCCCAACTCAGATAAGTGGTTGACCAGGAGCTGCACGAGTGTGTGTGATTGGAGGTGGAGGTTTTCCCTCCTTTACTTAATACAGACTGTGGGATTACTGAGTGTGCAAACTCACACTCATCTGGACTGTCTCTGTTCTCTGCCAGCAGTACCGGGTCTGACTGCTGAAGACAGCGGCCACCTGGGGCGCAGGGCTTGGCGGCTCCGGTGTTCTTCAGCTCCGTTGGTGGTGGAAGCTGTGTGGGGATCCAGCTCTTCTCTCTCCAGGCGTCTCTATCGTCGAGCCTGCCCACACGTCACCTGGTGTATGATTGATAGTTCACCATATTGTTATTGTCTGTACGTTGTTGTGCGATTCACAACATTAAATTGTTACTTTTTGGCTTATCCATTGTCCGTTCATTAACGCCCCCTGTTGTGGTCCGTGTCACGTCACTTTCACAACACTTTTAACAGGAAGAACCTCCAGCAGAACCAGGCTCAGGGAGGGGCAGTCTTCTGCTGGGACTGGTTGGGGCTGAGGGAGAGAACCAGGAAAAAGACATGCTGTGGAGGGGAGCAGAGATCAATCACTAATGATTAAATGCAGAGTGGTGCATAAGAGCAAAAGAGAAAGAAACACTCAGTGCATCATGGGAACCCCCAGCAGTCTAAGTCTATAGCAGCATAACTAAGGTATGCTTCAGGGTCACCTGATCCAGCCCTAACTATAAGCTTTAGCAAAAAGGAAAGTTAACTAATAGTTACTTTTCTGAGTAACTAATAGTTACTCCACAAAGTAACTTTTTAAAAAACTAACTTTTTAAACTTTTTTAAAGTAACTTTTTTAAGTTACTGTGGCAACACTGTTCATATGTACGCCAAACCTTGTGGGACAGTCCGTATGGATCATGGACCAACGATGGTCCGTTATATATACCACTACCATGTGCTGATCTCAAACTGACGCCATCATCATGGCGTCAGATAGGTTACCGGGGTTACCAGGGTTACCGTCAGATAGGTTGCAGGGTTACCACAGTCCAGCATTAGGGGTCTTCAGCTGGTTCACAACGCTGCTGCGAGACTTTTGACATGAAGCAGAAGGTTTGAAGATATCACACCCATTTTGGCGTCTTTACACTGGCTCCCTGTGCAGCTGATCTGCTCTGTGTCAGCTTGATCCCGTCAGATCTTAGAAGCTAAGCAGTGCACGATCTGGTTAGTACTTGGATGGAAGACCTCTTCGGAACACCAATGGTTGTGTGTTTCTCCAGGTAAAACTGGAGTTGCATCAGGAAGGGTATCCGGTGTAAAACCTGTGCCAAATGCCAATGCAGCTCTGGCTGTATCCACTGTGGCAACCCTGAACAATACGAGAGCAGCCGAATGAACAACAACAACAACAACAACACTGGCTCCCTGTCTCTGTGAGAGCAGATTTTAAGGTTTTATTATTGACTTATAATGTTGTTCATGGACTGGTGCTGTCTTATCTGGCCGATGTGGTGGAACCCTACGTACTGGCCCAGGCATTGTGGTCGCAGGATACGGGACTTCTCTGTTCCCAAGGTGAAGAAGAAGTCAGCAGGTCAAAGAGCTTTTTTTAATCATGCACCCGCTCTGTGGAACGGTCTTCCTGCGACCGTGAGGCAGTCGGAGTCCATGGACATTAAGTCAAGACTTAAAACCTAGTTTTATTCTCTTTCTTATGAATAGTTGTTATTTTTTATCTGTTTTATTCTTTTACTTCTGTTTGTAATTATGTATTTGAATTTTTATAATTTTATTTATTTTAATTTTTTATGTTGAACTGTTCTGTGTGAGGCGCCTTGAGACAGCTTTTGTTGTGACTTGGCGATTCATAAGCTGATTAAATTGAAATAACACAATTCTGAAATACCCTTGGTCGTATGAGCATAAAGATAGGAAACATGATGTGACCTTTTGACCTCTTAAAATAGGTCAAGGTTAGCCATCTCTGAACTTGTCCAAGGACTGTGCCTCAAGAATGTTCCCTGTAAATTTGAAGACTCTGGCAGTAATAGGACTGGACTTATGCTGAGGACGAACGGACGGATGGACGCAAGGCCTTCGCAATACCCAATGGCTATATTTTGGCCTTGGGTAATAAAGTTAAACAAACCAAATCATAATAGAGCAGGTCGCTAAGTGGGATAACTCTTTGGGGTATGAATATGTAGATCTGGGATCGATTCCCAGTCACACTACTTGTCTGGGTCCTTGGATGAGACTCTTTATCTGCATTGTTCCAGTGCACTCAGCTGTAAATGGGTACTTGTCTTGGCTGGGGATGTGCGTCCTATCAAAGTGGAGCTGTTGACTCTTATCTACTTCATGATACAAAATGAAGGCATTAGCATTGGAACACATAGAACATCTTCTTACAGGTTCAATCAGATAGCGTTACAAGTAAACATCACCGAGTAGTTTTCTTCTAAATCCATCAAGCTTCTACATTCATAAAAATCCCGGCTTCATTGGCTGACAGGCGTCGGCTGTTCGGTCGCGGGGCGTCTCAGCTGACTCACAACGTCTGATCATATTCACTCAGAGGTAGAGAAACATTTCAACTAAATCTAACTGAATAACCATTTTCTGTAAATGATCAGTTACTTGACGTAAGTGTCTCTGATTGAATTATGATTCATCAGGGCTGCATGGATTTGGTTCAATTTCATTTTACTGACAGTCCTGTTGTCTTGGCAACAGTTACGCAACAATTGTCAACAGATGCACTTTTTTACTGCCACTATGTGATGGCTGAAAAAAATACAGCGACATAAAAGTAGTTAATTAAAAATATTATAAATCACACTTAGCTTATTAGTTTATAGTTAATACTGTTTAAGTGAAACTTTCACTTATGTGTCACTGATGGCACAAGATGATAAGAATTCACAGTTTAAAGTGAATAGGACACAACATGCAAATACTGAAAAATAATAAAAATTACATAGTTTTAATCCTTCAGCCCCATGCCTGTTTTACCTGTGCAGTGTGTGTCGACCCCCCACCTCCATTACATTTAGACTTTTTTCAAGATTTGATTTGATTTTAATATATTTCTTCTTACTTTTTGTGCTAATGTTATATTTATGGTCATTTTTGTGTTCTTTTTGCTTCTTTATATTTTCTTTTGTTTTTTATTTATGTATTTTAATTTCTTGTCAGTTACTGTGTTTTAAATTGAAAGCACCTTTAATGTTTCTCTTGGAAGTACTTGAAATGAATCTGTTCTTAAATATATTTCAATGAATCAATAGTATCAGCAAGGTATCAGCAAGGTTGGATTACTGAACGGACCGACCGGCCCAGGGGCTCCAGGGCTCGGCAGGTCCCAGAACCCAAGCCTCCACACCATTTTGTTATCCACCCTGATATTTAATGAGCCCTGAAACCAAATAACGCTAGTTATGTTATGTGACATACCTTATTAGGGCCCCCTCAATCATACAGTTACCACAGTTTATAATATTCACCCCTGATAGCTGAATGGGGCCCCACAATGGAATAACATGCGGTATGTAATTTCATTTGTGTCAATAGGGCCCCTCAATGTTACGCTACGGCTGTTTCTCGCTCTGTCCAGCCATAATTGTGAAGGAGAGTGGTTGTTCTCTTTACCTAAATGAGATGGTGAGGACTTTCCAAGCATGTGAGACGCAAATGAAGAAAAATGCTTAATTTCTGGGGTTAAGAGGCTGTAGTTGGGGGACCTACATGACATGGTGAAACCTGAAGAGCTTCGCTCATTCATGTCTGTGACATATATACGTATATTAAAGGAATGGACCTGGTTTGTGATATGAGTGTGTGTATGAATGAAACTTTAATGCAGCTGATGTCGAACAGTTCCTGTTGTGGGTCACACGTTTACATACAGCCATCATGGGTGTAAATGTCATGGTAATTGTGGGCCTTTTGGCCATGGTACAGTGATTATACACAAGGTTGGGTAGGATTACTTTGAAATGTAATCCAAAAGTAATCAGATTACAAGTAATCCAAATGTATGTACATGCAATCATGTATCCACATGTATTCTTTCAAAGTAATCCTACCCAACCTTGATTATACAGCATACATCATTACTACTATAACAACAAGAATATTAGGGTACACAAGTTTGAACTTATTTAGGATTTTCTCCAATCCACATCTCTTATCCCCCTTCTCATGTTACCGTAGGAAAAAAAATGGTTGTAAGTAAATTATGAAAGAAAGAATTCTAAATTATGATCAATGGGTGTAGGATAATTACAGTAATAATTTCTTTAATGATAACAAATCCCAGTGTAAGAACTGCACGACGGTGCTGTAGTCTGTTCTTCATAAATGGAGCACTCACATCGTGACTAATAAACCAACAGCAGCCACTGTTATGTCTATGATCAATCATTTGTTGCCGCGCGGGAACAGTGATCACTAAGTAACTCCTGATGTGTGTGTGGGTGACACTGGCCAAATTAACATGACAGCAGGAGCATGTAAATTTCCATTAAGGCTGATTTATGGGAGGCCCTCTGATGACAATCCAATTTGGAATTCAACAAATGTGGACGCAAATGTCTGACAGCATGAGCTCTGTGCAGCATATGCTCCACTAATGAGCACATTAATACTGTAATGAATGCATCATGATAAATATTTGGAAAGTACAAATAGTCACAGTATTCATAAAAAACAAGGTTTGTTCTGCACAAGAGTGCCAGAGCTGAAAATGAAGCTTATCAGGATGAACACAGACACGACATTAGATGCTTTAGGACATAGAACACACATCTTAGGTGCATGTCCACTGTGAGAGACATAATCTAAAAAAAAAAAATTCCGGAAATCACAATGTATGATTTTTTTTTATAATTTATTTGTATGTTACTGCTGCAATAAGAATTCTGGCTCTCACAGACCTGTTAATTTTTCTTAAGAAGCTCTCTTATTCTGCCCTCTTTACCTGTAGTAATTGCAACCTGTTTGAACTTGTTACCTGTATCAAAGACACCTGTTCACACACTCAATCAATCACACTCCAACCTGTCCACCATAGCCCAGACCAAAGAGCTGTCTAAGGACAACCGGGACAAAACTGTAGACCTGCACAAGGCTGGGATGGACTACAGGACAACAGACAAGCAGCTTGGTAGAAGACAACAACTGTTATGATTATTTATTAGAACGTGGAAGAAACAAATCAAAATCAAATCAATTTATTTATAGCGCCAAATCACAACAACAGTTGCCCCAAGGCACTTATATTGGTAAGGCAAAAGCCATACAATAATCACAGAAAAACCCCAAAGGTCAAACGACCCCCTATGAGCAAGCACTTGGCGACAGTGGGAAGGAAAACTCCCTTTTAACAGGAAGGAACCTCCAGCAGAACCAGGCTCAGGGAGGGGCAGTCTTCTGCTGGGACTGGTTGGGGCTGAGGGGAGAGAATCAGGGAAAAGACAGGCTGTGGAAGAGAGCACAGATCAATCACTAATGATTAAATGCAGAGTGGCGCATACAGAGCAAAAAGAGAAAGAAACACTGGTGCATCATGGAACCCCCCAGCAGTCTAAGTCTATAGCAGCATAACTAAGGGATGGTTCAGTGTTGGGGAAAGTGTAGTGACACGGACCCACAACAGGGGGCGCAAATGAACGGTCAATAGATAAGCCAAAAGGTAACAATTTAATGTTGTGAATGTGCACAACGACTATACAGACAATCTCAGAATATGATAGCAGTCATACACAAAGGTGACGTGGGGCAGGCTCGAGGATAGAAGACGTCTGTCCCTGAGAAGAGCCGGAACCACACGATTTCCGCCGCCACCGAACCTGTGAATACTGGAGCCGCTAAGTCCCGAATTCCCAGGTGATCACCGTCCCCGACTGTCGGATCTGGTACTGCTGGTGAGGAGCACAAACAGTGAGATGTGGGTGTGTGCACACCCAGTAACAAAAACAGTCAGAAGGTGGAAAGTCACCTCCACCTCTAATCACACACTCGTGCAGCTCCTGTTAAACCACTTATCTGGTTTGGGTGTGAAAGCGAAGCCGTCGCTCTTCACACCAAATGCCAATCCAGCAGATACGGCACACCACAGAAAAACAGCTGCAAAAGAGTTCAGACATTATTTAGTTTTAAGTCAGCAGAGAAATTACCTTCACAGGTAGATGATAGCTCGGCAATGAGGTGGAGATGACGTTCGGGTTTTATGGAGTAGTATGATGAAGCGTAGATGGGTGACAGCTGTCATGAGATAATGAGTGACAGCTGTCACCCCCCCGGCTGTGTCCGTGGCGGCAGCGCCCTCTCGTGCCTGAAGCCCGCACTTCAGGCAGGGCGCCCTCTGGTGGTGGGCCAGCATAACTCCTCTTCTGGCGGCCCACACAACAGGACCCCCCCCTCACGGGCACCCTCCTGGCCCGACCAGGTTTATCCGGGTGTCGGCCGGTAGAAATCGGCCAGGAGGGCCGGGTCCAGGATGAAGCTCCTCTTCACCCAGGAGCATTCTTCGGGTCCATACCCCTCCCAGTCCACCAAATACTGGAACCCCACGGCCCATTCGACGGACGTCCAGGAGCCGGCGCACTGTCCAAGCCGCTCCCTGTCAATGATCCGGGCAGAGGGGGCGCCGGACCGGGAGCACAGAGGGAGCTTCACTGCAGCAGGACTGAGGATTTTGATGATCTTGAATGGTCCAATGAACCTGTCCATCAGTTTGGGGAGTCCACCTGCAGGGAATGTCCTTGGTTGATAACCACAGACCTCCTGCCCGGGCTGGTATGCAGGGGCCGGGGACCGCCGGCGGTCTGCATGGGCCTTAGCCCTCGTCCGGCCTTTAACATGCAGAACGGGCGGTGCGCCACACCCGACGGCACCTCCGCAGGTGGGCCTGGACCGAGGCACACCGCCTCTCCCTCCACCACGGAAACAATGGGGGCCTGGTACCCCAGACACACCATCAAATGGGGAGAGGCCGGTGGCAGAAGACAGCTGGCTGTTATGTGCATACTCGATCCAGGCCAGATGGTTACTCCAGGTCGTCGGGTGCGCGGATGTCACACAGCGGAGGGTCTGTTCCAACTCTTGGTTGGCCCGTTCTGCCTGTCCGTTTGTCTGTGGGTGGTACCCGGACGAGAGGCTCATGGTGGCCCCCAGTTCTCTGCAGAAACTCCTCCAGACTTGAGAGGAAAACTGGGGACCACGATCCGAGACTACGTCAGTTGGTATCCCATGCAGACGGACAACGTGGTGGACCAGGAGATCTGCTGTCTCCTGGGCCGTTGGGATCTTCGGGAGGGCCACGAAGTGGGCCGCCTTGGAGAATCGGTCCACTATCGTGAGGATGGTGGTGTTGCCCTGGGACGGCGGGAGGCCCGTGACGAAATCCAGGCCGATATGGGACCAGGGGCGATGAGGCACAGGAAGCGGCTGGAGAAGTCCTTGGGACCTTTTGTGGTCTGCCTTGCCCCTGGCACAGGTGGTGCAGGCCTGGATATACTCCCGGACGTCGGCCTCCATAGACGCCCACCAGAAGCGCTGCCGGACAACTGCCACAGTCCTTCGCACCCCTGGATGACAGGAGAGCTTGGAACCGTGACAGAAATCCAAGACTGCAGCTCTGGCTTCTGGTGGGACGTACATACGATTCTTCGGACCAGTTCCGGGGTCCGGGCTCCGTGCCAGGGCCTCCCGGACGGTCTTCTCCACGTCCCAGGTGAGGGTGGCCACGATAGTGGACTCCGGAATGATGGGCTTCCGGTGGATCCGACAGCACAGTTTGACTTCGTCTTCGGTACCCGGGACAAGGAATCCGATCTCTGGTTCTTGGTCCCAGGGCGATAGGTGATCCGGAAGTCAAAACGTCCGAAGAAACAGTGACCAGCGAGCTTGCCTGGGGTTTCAGCCAGCTTGGCGGTCCTGATATACTCCAAGTTCCGATGGTCAGTGAAAACCGTGAACGGCACAGACGCTCCCTCCAACAGGTGTCTCCACTCCTCAAGAGCCTCTTTCACCGCAAGGAGTTCTCGATTGCCGACGTCATAGTTCCGTTCAGCGGGGGTCAACCTGCGAGAAAAGTAGGCACACGGGTGAAGAACCTTATCGGTCTCCCCACTCTGGGATAGCACGGCTCCTATCCCTGAGTCAGACGCGTCCACTTCAACCACAAACTGGGCGGCTACGGTCGGGCTACACCAGAACTCGTGCAGACGAGAACCGGCGTTTCAACTCCTTGAACGCGGCTTCGCACCGATCCGACCAGGTGAAGGGGACTTTTGGAGAGGTCAGGGCTGTCAGGGGGGCTAACTACCTGACTGTAGCCCTTAATGAACCTCCTGTAGAAATTTGCAAAGCCAAGGAACTGTTGCAGCTTCCTACGGCTTGTTGGTTTTGGCCAATCTCTCACCGCCGCAACCTTGGCCGGATCAGGGGCGACGGAGTTGGAGGAGATGATGAACCCCAGGAAGGACAAAGAGGTGCAGTGAAACTCACACTTCTCACCCTTCACAAACAGCCGGTTCTCCAACAACCGCTGCAGGACCTGACGTACATGCTGGACATGAGTCTCAGGATCCGGGAAAAGATGAGTATGTCATCCAGATATACGAAGACGAATCGGTGCAGGAAGTCCCGCAAGACGTCATTTACCAAAGTTGGAACGTCGCGGGGGGCGTTGGTGAGGCCGAACGGCATGACCAGGTACTCAAAATGACCTAATGGGGTGTTAAATGCCGTCTTCCATTCGTCTCCCTTCCGGATCCGAACCAGGTGATACCATTCCTAAGGTCCAGTTTGGTGAAAGTTTGGGCTCCATGCAGGGGCGTGAACACGGAATCCAACAGGGGTAAGGGTATCGATTGCGAACCGTTATGTCGTTCAGCCCCCTGTAATCAATACATGGACGGAGTCCGCCATCTTTCTTGCCCACAAAAAAGAAACCTGCACCCATCGGGGAGGTGGAATTCCGGATCAGCCCGGCAGCTAATGAGTCCGGATGTAGGTCTCCATTGATTCGCGCTAAGGACGTGAGAGGTTGTACAGCCTGCTGGGACCAAATCAATGGCACAATCGTACGGACGGTGCGGGGGAAGGGTGAGCGCCAGATCCTTGCTGAAGACGTCAGCAAGGTCGTGGTACTCAACCGGCACCGCCGTCAGATTGGGAGGGACTTTAACTTCCTCATTGGCATTTACACCGGGAGGAATCGAGGATCCTAAACAATTCCGGTGGCAGGTTTCGCTCCCACTGAGTCACAACCTCAGACGGCCAATCAATCCGGGGATTGTGTTTAATCATCCATGGGAAGCCCAAAATCACGCGGGAGGTAGAAGGAGTTACAAAAAAACTCAATCTCCTCCCGGTGATTCCCAGACACTACCACAAGAAAAGCGCCACCAGAGGGAGCCCTACCTCCCTTCTGACCCCGTGTCCACCAGTGCTGGGGCTTGAAGGGTTAAATCCCCGCTCAGGATTTTAACTGGGAGTCGTGTAGACAGATGTGTATGACCCACATGAATGTTTTGACCCCCCCTCAGCCCAGTCTCTAAGAGCGGGCGTTTGTGTTTTGACCGTTTGGGGCAGTCTCTCTGCTGATGCTCACTCGAGCCACAGACAAAGCACTCCCCACGGACCAGCCTCCTCTGTCTGAATGTGGCCCTGCTCGTGTCCCTAGCACCGTCAGCAGGGGGAGCTGTAGCCACACGGAGCGCTGTGGCTGTGGAGCGTGGGGAAGACGGCTCCCTTTCGGACCCGGGAGGAAGAGGGACGGCTTGTGCCTGACCACGCCCTTCGCCTCGCTCCCGTCGGCGTTCTTCTAAACCGGTTGTCCAACCGTATAACCAAATCGATAAGCTCAGCCAAATCCCGCGGTTCCTCCTTAGCCGCCAGGGTGCTCCTTCAGGACTGACGACAGTCTGTTTATGAAGGCGGCGCGGAGCGCAGTCATATTCCAGCCGGACCTCGCAGCCGTGATGCGGAAGTCGACTGCATATTCGGCTGCGCTCCGACGCCCCTGTCTCATTGACAGCAGCACGGTAGACACGGTTTCGCCTCTGTTAGGGTGATCAAAAACGGTCCTGAGCTCCCTCACAAACCCAGTATAAGTGGTAAGGAGCCGTGAACCTTGCTCCCAAAGTGCTGTAGCCCAAGCGCGTGCCTCACCCCGAAGTAAATTAATCACGTAAGCCACCTTGCTGGAGTCAGACGTGTACATCATGGGACGTTGTGCAAAGACGAGCGAACACTGCATAAGAAAGTCCGCGCACTTCTCCACACAACCTCCGTACGGCTCTGGGGGGCTTATGTATGCTTCAGGGGATGGTGGGGGGGGGGGGTCGTTGAATGACCAGTGGAATGTCTGTATTCGGCACCGGGTCGGCAGGAGGAGGAGCTGCAGCAGCGCCCTGAGCGCGCGCTTCCACCTGCGTGGTGAGAGCCTCCATCCTGCGATTAAGGATGACGTTTTGCTCGGTCATCAGGTCCATTCCGAGCGGTAAAGGCGGTGAGGATATGCTGCAACTCACCAATCACGCCTCCAGCCGACGCCTGTGCACCCTGCTCTTCCATTGGCTGTCCAACAGATGTTGATGCCCCTCGGGATCCATGACATTGGCCAAGATATCCTGTTGGGGAAAGTGTAGTGACACGGACCCACAACAGGGGGCGCAAATGAACGGTCAATAGATGAGCCAAAAGGTAACAATTTAATGTTGTGAATGTGCACAACGACTATACAGACAATCTCAGAATATGATAGCAGTCAATACACAAAGGTGACGTGTGGGCAGGCTCGAGGATAGAAGACGTCTGTCCTGAGAAGATCCGGAACCACACGATTTCTGCCGCCACCGAACCTGGTGAATACTGGAGCAGCCAAGTCCCGAATTCCCAGGTGATCACCGTCCCCGACTGTCGGATCTGGTACTGCTGGTGAGGAGCACAAACAGTGAGATGTGGTGTGTGCACACCCAGTAACAAAAACAGTCAGAAGGTGGAAAGTCACCTCCACCTGTAATCACACACTTGTGCAGCTCCTGTTAAACCACTTATCTGGTTTGGGTGTGAAGCGAAGCTGTCGCTGTTCACACCAAACGCCAATCCAGCAGATAAGGCACACCACAGGAAAACGGCTGCAAAAGAGTTCAGACTATTATTTAGTTTTAAGTCAGCAGAGAAATTACCTTCACAGGTAGATGATATCTCGGCAATGAGGTGGAGATGACGCTCGGGTTTTATGGAGTAGTATGATGATCACCCCCGGCTGTGTCCGTGGCGGCAGCGCCCTCTCGTGCCTGTAGCCCGCACTTCAGGCAGGGCGCCCTCTGGTGGTGGGCCAGCAGTACCTCCTCTTCTGGCGGCCCACACAACAGTTCAGGGTCACCAACAAAAAGCACGTCCGTGTTGGAAGTCTCACAGGACAAGTTGTGACATGCCCAACTGTTACACAATTTCTCAGATACTCAACTGAAAAGCCACCGAAAGCCGTCTGAATCTTCCTAATGGTTTCCAACACGGACGTGCTTTTTGTTGTGCGCCATTGCGGCTCCGTCCCGACGCGCGAATTCCTCCGCACGTCTTTCATTACAAAATCTCCTGTAACAGTGGAATGTGCCGCAAAAGTGCTATGTCCACCTCTTCTTTATTTCTATGGTAGTCAGATGACGGTCCCACATCACCAGAGCGTTCACTTTGGAAATGATCTGGTTGTTTCAGCCTGTCGATGGCCGCTCGGAGCGCGGCGTGCCCTCCGCCGCTGTGGGCCGTCTTAATCCGGTTGTAATGCTCCTTAATCTGTGTGACGCCCAGAGTATCCTCACCGAAAGCCGTCGGAATCTTCCGAATGGTTTCCACCTGGCTGTCTCTCACAGTTTCTGGAAAAACTTGATTCAGCGCTGCTCCAATCGCTCAGCCCTAACAATGAAAATCCGACAAGGGAGGTGGACCAGTGCTCACTCAAAGCCTACCCACAGGCGAATGACGCAACCGACAGGCGTGAAAAAACTCACGCATGCGCACGAAGGTTCAAGCTTGGACCGCGCCAGGGTTTGACACATCGTGCCTGTGAAGGAGGACGGGTGAGGGACACATGCTGTCAGCACACATCAGAGGTGATTATTGTCTGAATAAGTGTTAACAGTAATTTGGCATTCTGTTACGCAGTATATTTGAACATTGATGAGAATTGTGCAGTTTGCTTCTCACTGCCGTGCGTACGGACTGATGATCCTCCACCTGTTGTGAGAAGCTGCTCATTTACATAAAGCTTAAATTCAGACCTGAATGTGTTGCTGATAGTGTGTGCCTCTGAAGGATATTTGCTGTAGCTCTGTTGACTTACCTCACCTTTTTCCATCCTTCACAGAGTCAGTTTGTCGTGTCCACCTGGGGGGTGTTTGGCGGTGAATCTGAGTCCAGAAGCGCCGAGGCTTCGATCCTTTTGGGCGCTGGAGAGCGCGCCGTCCTTCACTCCGCCAGACAAACCACATATTTATGTTGTACACTAATTATTGCACTGGAGGGGAAATAAAACCGTTTTGTTTGTGGAACCGCTTTCTGGTTATTTAGCGCTGGGTTCGGTCAGACGTTGGTCCGCTCCTCAACCTGCGTCTGCACATAACACCTTCTTTAAAATTTCCTGAGTATAGTGCTTATTTTGGCCTTTTTAATTGCATGTTGGCCCTAACTTTCTCACCAGGCTTTGTGAAATTTGTTTGTTTGTTTTTTTTTTTGAGTAATTCTACAAAGCAAAAGGTAAACACAGGTTGAAACCAGCACTACATCCTCAGTATTAGAGTACCATGTCCAGTCGTGCAGGACATAGATCTCTGCTAGAATCAGGGTCCAGCAGAGATCTGCAAAGTAGATTTAAAAAAAAAAATACTCACCGAGTATCTTGACAGTTTGCTTGTGTGATCTTTCTCGGGCCAAAGCACAGAGGCCCTGCAGGTTGTTCTTCTCATAAGCCTTGCAGGGTCTCTAATCACGCTTTGGGTGGATTAGATTTCATCAGGCTGTGATGATGAATCGGACTGAAACAAACAGATAAGACTTTATATTTGATACTCACCAAGTATCTTGACAGTTTGCTTGTGTGATCTTTCTCGGGCGAAAGCACAGAGGCCGGGCAGGTCGTTCTTGCTTTTCCACAGCTTGCACCCAATGGAACCATAGAGGAAGATGAGGCAGAGCATGGGGCAGAAGAAGTAGGTATGGGACACCCACAGCATGATGTGCAGCTGCCCGGAGCTGATGGCGTAGGTGGTGTGCTTGCACTGGCCTGTGTTGTAGTCTGCGTGAGTGTCGTTGTCATACTCTACCCCAACCAGGAAGAGAATGGGTGCTGCAGATGCCAAGGCGAAAATCCAAAGGGCGAGGATGATGTACTGCACCCTGCGCTTGGTCACCACCACCTTGCTCCTGAGAGGAAAGCTGATGGCCAGGTAGCGTTCAATGCTGAGGGCCGTGATGTGGAGGATGGTGGCAGATGTGCAGCACTCAAAGATGTAGTGGTAGAAACGGCACACTACGTCCCCAAACAGCCAGGGCACATACTTCCACAGGCGGTAAAGGTCAAAGGGCAGGCAGAGGAAGATGACCAGGTCAGATATGGCCATGCTGGACAGGTAGAGATTAGTGGTGGTCTTCATGTCCTTGAAGTGCTGGATGATGAGTATCGTCAAGGTGTTACCCACCACAGCTATGATGAAGATGAGGATGCAGATAGCAGTGACTGGGATGAGGGTGGACGTGGGGAACAGGGAGCCCACATAATGGTGGTCGTCATTGTTGTATTGATCTTTGACCTCCGCTCCACTACCATGAAGCTCCACTAGGGGTCTGGTCCACGGCATGCCAACCTAATCACATTAAAAATCAAAGGGATAGGATCAGGATATGCAGATTAACAACAACAACAAATGACTGTTCCTCAGCTAAAATGAAATAAAATAATAAGTTTGGGTGTAAATGTCACAAAATCTTATTGATCCATTCAGTCTTGTATCCTTTGCTACAAATTTTATATATATTTATGCGTTTAAACAAAATATGTGTGAATAAAATTTAAATGGACAAAATTTGAAAGGAACACAATTGACTATACATAACTTCACTTTTTTAAGTGATTGTTGTGGTCTGTCTCCTGTCTGTGATCCTTATTTGTGGTCTGTCCTTTGTCTCTGTGCTTTTTGTCATTGTGTTCTGTCTGTGTCATCTTGTTAGTATTCTCTATGTTCTGTCCCCTGTTTGTGTCTGTCCTCCATCTGGGTCGTCCATGTGATCTGTCTTCAGTCCATGTCTCTATGTTTTTGTCATCATGTGTCAGTACTGTGTTCATGTCCATTAGTGTAGTTGTTCCCCTGTTTTGCACTCTTGTTCACTTTTGAGTTCCTTGTTAGTTTTGCGCTGGTGTTTCCTTGGTTTGGTATTTGGTGATTTCAATTTCAATTTATTTCATTTATATAGCACCAAATCACAACAAAGTTGCCTCAAGGCGCTTCACACAAGTAAGGTCTAACCTTACCAACCCCCAGAGCAAGCACACAGGTGACAGTGGTAAGAAAAAACTCCCTCTGATGATTTGAGGAAGAAACATCAATCAGACCAGACTAAAAGGGGTAACCCTCTGCTTGGGCCATGCTACCGACACAATAGACAATACAGGAAATTTGGGGAGATTTTGGGAGTCCATGCCGGTGCACAGGACAGAAGGCCTGCAGAAGAAGACACCACACCCATCTCTGGATGGAGCCGCACCTTAAACAGAGAGAAAAAACAGAATCAGGCATCAGAAAGACAAGAAATACAGTATAATTTATCAGCATTTAGCAACAAGAAAAACAGAAGAAACACTAAGGTGATCACCAGCCACTAGCCCTAAGCTTCACTTAGCGCCCCTTGACACAGTGCGAAGATTGGACGAAGTGCACACTTAGCGTTCATGATGTAGGAATCGTGTGCAACCGTGTAATGTCGTCCCTGCCTCCAACGACTCGTACACCTGTTGCTACAACAATTTGCGCACACAAGCGCCTCAAAGACAAAGTACACTGTGTTAACCCTTAGCACCCTCTCGTGGCAGGTGCCAGCCAAATTCCAGGTGACACACACACAAACATCTACATATACATATAGTGATTATTTTGCGATTCTCTTTTTAGGTTGATTATTGTTATCTGTATGTTTTTGGTTCGACACATCCCGGGTTTCTCCTGAGTTCTTGCTGAATCACGTTGTATGTTGTATGTTCAGCACATGTTCCATCCCGGTCTCCCCTCATTCCCACACCTGCCACTCCTTGTCCTCTTTGTTCCTTTGTGTATTTAAGCCTGCACTATTTCCTCTCGTTCTCCATTTCTTCTCTTTGGTTTCGCCCATGATCTCTGTGAG
The DNA here is from genome assembly GCF_902500255.1 of Thalassophryne amazonica. Lineage (NCBI taxonomy): Eukaryota > Metazoa > Chordata > Actinopteri > Batrachoidiformes > Batrachoididae > Thalassophryne > Thalassophryne amazonica. Next base: position 115,626,602 of record NC_047106.1, on the reverse strand, counting down.
TATTCTGAAAATCTTTGTCTCCTCCTGTTCTTGTACCATGGGATTTTGGATTATCTTTGTCACCTCCTGTGTGCAGCTGTACCTTGTTTGTTAAGTTTAGTTTATGAACTTGATACATCCATTTGTGGTGCCACTGTTTTTGGATTATATTGTGTTTGATTGGGAGTCGGGGGCGGACTTAGCCTATTTTTAGTGCTCAAGCACCCCTAAATATATTTTAAGCACCCCTAATATATATATATATATATATATATATATATATATGCTACTATAGTACTATTTTTTAAACAACCTATTTCAAGCATTATGCCAAAATATGTATTAGATGAACACAGTAATTTGATCATCTCCCCTTCTTGGGCAAATGGTTCAATCCACGAAGAGCGCCTACATCCATCTCTCTCTCTCTCTGTCTGCAACTGCGTCTGCTCTGGCGTGTGTTTGTGTCGTGTGGTGCTGCTGCGGGTGGTGCTCATTTAGCAGAGGCACTGTCCTGTGAGCGCTGGTGGTAACCTCGCCCAGCCGCGCTGTCAGGTGATTGCCAGGCGACTGTCACATTTGCGAGGTATTTTTTCATAGTTTGTCTCTGAATGTGAAGAGCAAGTGCAACTTTCTGAAAAGTGCTTATTTTACTCACCTAGCTACCAAGGTTGGGTAGGATTACTTTGAAAGAATACATGTGGATTACATGTATGTATATACATACATTTGGATTACTTATAATCTGATTACTTTTGAATTACATTTCAAAGTAATCCTACCCAACCCTGCTAGCTACCTATCACTAAACATAGTATATTGCTCTACAAATTAGTGTGCGCTGTGCGTGGTCAAATGTAAGATTGATTCGGTGTTGTCTTTTTTTCAACTAAATCCTCTTGTCAGCTAATAAATGGTGCTGCCCTTCAATCTGTGTAGCTTCCATTAACAAATCCCTCTCCTACATCAAATACCATGTACACAGATCTGACCTGAAATGCTTAGTGAAGGTCCTTAACTAAGCATTTCAGAATTAAGACAGTAAACTTTACCACAAAGTTTAATGCACAGCATGATAATAAGTGAATAATTTAAATTCCTGATAAAAAGGCTTGTACAAGCGAGTATAAGCGGCTGAGATGTGTTTCCTCCGCAGGGTGGCTGGGCGCTCCCTTAGAGATAGGGTGAGGAGCTTGGTCACTCGGGAGGAGCTCCACGTCGAAAGGACTCAGTTGAGGTGGCTCGGGCATCTTTTCCGGATGCCCCCTGGACGCTTCGCTAGAGAGGTGTTCTGGGCACGTCCCATTGGGAGGAGGCCCCAGGGAAGGCCCAGGACATGCTGGAGGGACTACGTCTCTCGGCTGGCTTGGGAACACCTTGGGGTTCCCCCGGAGGAGCTGGGGGAGGTGTGTGTGTATCGGGAGGTCTGGGCGGCTTTGCTTGAGCTGCTGCCCCCGCGACCCGACTCTGGATAAAGCGGAAGAAAATGGATGGATGGATGGATGGATAAAAAAGCATAAATCATAAAACTCATTTTGTGTTTTTATTTGTTGGCGGTAAGTGGCAAACCAAGCCTGCAGTGCAGTGATGGATATCAAAGCATTTTTTTCAAAAGCAAAAAAGCTTCAGGTGAGGTTTGTGCACTCTATAGACCTTATGTGAGAGTAGATATGGACATTGAGAATACCAAAGGATGGAAAGTGAAGCTAAGGGTAAATTGAATATGTGTATCAGACTGTGGAGGTGTCTTACTTGTGTTACTTGTGTTTTGGTATGAATTCTGACTTTTAAGTCAAACATTTTTATTTTTCTTACTTTGAAGGACTTCATTAGATCTTGTCTGTCCTTTCTATGCTTTGCTGTTAATTCAAGAAATAATTCATATTCACACATTTCTTATCCTGAACCCATTTATGTGCAGTATAACATCTGTGTTCTCCATCCAGCCTCATAGTGGAGTGCTGCTGTCGCTGTGCTAAACCAGGTCCTCCTGCACGCGGCACTAAACCTCACTGATCATAACAATTGCAACTACTGTATTTTTATGACTTACAACGTGGATGTGCGTGCTGCCAGAAAAACCGAGACATTAACCAGTTTGTAGAATAAATAAATGAATAGCCAAAACTAAAACACAATCTAAGTAATGCCTAAAACTGTCTAAATGTAATTGAAAAGTGATACCAGGGTGAGTGTTCTGTACTAAGTATTATGACATAATAATGTTAAGATGAAATAAAAAATCTTCAATAACTATAGGCTCATAAGACTAATATAAAAACAAGGATAATATACTTTACACAACGTCTGAACATTTCAACCTGCTCCTAAGTTGCAATTACTATTTGCCCTCACCACATTAGGAGATTGAATTATTTGTTATATAAACTGCACCAGAATGCAGGAATTTTATGTATGGGCCGTTATCCATTGCATTTTTTTTTTTTTTTTTTTTTTTGTATCATTCTGACAATGAATGCAGCTTTTACAAGCAATGTTTTCACTTTGAAATCATGGGAAATTGTATTTCGGGACATCTAGATTTTAAACATTTTAAAAAATGTGCAACCACCCCTAAACTGGAAGCCTAAAATCGCCTCTGTTGGGAGTCCTGTTAACCCCTTTTATTTGTTTGACTTGATTCCCTTGGTTTAAGGACATTGAATCACCTTTGTCATCACCGTACCTCCTGTTTTTTGCTGCCTGCATTTTTGGGTTCATTTAGACACTGTAAAACATAACAGTGATGGCTTAACTGGTTTATATAATTAATACATTCATTGTCTATACCTGCTCATTCCAATTTAGAGTCACAGGGGCACACGGAGGGCACCCACATAAAAACAGGGAGAACATGCATGCAAACTCCACACAGAAAGGACCAGGTCGGAAGTGAACCCAGGACTCACTGTGCTGACCTGTAAAATTCAGGTTATAACAAATTAATAATAATAACAATGATAATAATAACTCAGGCAGCACGGTGGCTGAGTGGTTAGCACTGTTATCTCACAGGAAGAAGGTCATGAGCTCGCTTCACACCTGTGGACTTTCTGTGTGGCGTTTACATGTTCTCCCCATGTTTGCATGGGTTTCCTCCGGGTGCTCCAGTGTTGCTGACTGATCAGTCCGCCATGCCTTCACTGCGCATGCATCATTTCGGCGCATTGGCAGCAATTCACCAATTATCACCTAATTTCTGCTTCAAACTGCCCTCCAGTCATCATCTATCTCAGCAACAAATATGTGAAGTTTTTGAACAACAATCATTTCCACATAAATTCAGCATTATTTCATAATAAAAGACAGGAGAGTGTCACAGCAGCATGTCTGAGTCTGACTCTCTGAGTCTGACTCTCTACACCCAAAGCAATCAATGGGAATAATGTGATTATTAACCATCAGATGACAAAGTAAAACCTCTTAAATCATTCTGAAGTCAGTTTTAAGCAGAAATGAGACAATAATCAGTGAGTCGCTGCTGACGCTCCGAAATGACGTCAGCAGAGCAGCAGCACGTCAGACTCAGACGTGCTGCTGCGGAACTCTGATCACTCTCCCATCTTTTATTATGAAATAATGATGAATTTGTGTGTAAATGATTGTTGTAAAAAAGCTTCAGATACCTGTCGCTGAGAGTGATGATAACTGGAGTGCAGTTTTATGCAGAAACGAGGTGATAATCGGTGAACTGCTGGCATACGCAGTGAAGGCAGGGGGGGATCAAGTTTTAGGGTGGACCATTCGGTCGGTGACACCTGCTTCCTCCCACATCCAAAGACAGGCAGGTTAGGTGGATTGGAAACTTTAAATTGTCTGTAGGTGTGTGTGAATGTGTTTGTTTGTCTGTATGTGGCCCTGCGACAGACTGGCATCCTGTCCAGGGTGTACCCCTCCTCTTATCCTCTGACTTTTGGGGAGGTGGGACGAAGTCACCAAGAAGTCACTCTCAAGTCATGAATCGGCAAGTCACAAGTCTCAACTCCAGTCTCAAGTCAGGTCTCAAGTCATAATGACCACCAATTAAATTGTTTGCAAGCTGACTTGAGACTTGCCAATTCATGATTGGAGAATGACTTGACAGTGACTTCGTCCCACCTCTGTCTAGGCTCTAGCACCCACATGACCCTTAATGGGAGTAAGTGGGTATAGAAAATGAATTAATACAATCTCAGTTTCTTTAACTGAACCTGTTTTTCACCTTTTTTTCACTGAATATTACTAATATGAATATTTTTTTCAGAATTTTTGTTCTTTTTTTTTTTTTTTACCAGAATTTCAACAAATTGAGCAACCTGAATATTGCATTTTGAATGCACACAGAAATTGAATTTGTAGTTTTAAATCAAAGATGATTTACATTCACAGGTTTTTACTGATTTTCTTTCACATCATTTCCAAATATTCTGCGGTAACCAATACATAGGTTTTAGTAAAGGAAGTTAAATTAAATAGCGTGATTATTGTTTAATTTAAACATTGTTTATATAACAGCTTAGTGGATCCTTGTCATTTGACTGGCGCTTTGTATGTCATGGATTATTCATTCCATTTACCGTGCAAATTTGGTTCCATATGTTTTGTACCATTGCCAGTGGTGGGCACACTTCCGATAATCCGATAACAGATAATTATCGAAGATAATGTTTTCATTATCGGATATCTTTTTAGATAACTTTAAAAACCATTATTGGACTAATTATCTTCCGATGAATTGTCGTAACTTTTAGACTGATAATGCAGCAAACAAAGCTGAACAGCAAAAAGTATTTTTAAAATCAGTTGAGACCTACCTGTTGAAAGCTTCTTAAGAGATGTATTGTTCTATCCGCTGCAAGCTAGTTTCAGGAGAAACCACTCTACCCCCTGCAGACAAAGGAGAACTGGTGACCAAAAAGAAAAAAAAAATCAGTTCCTTTAACACCATACTGATACCCTGACAATATCACCCAAGTTATCCAGAGGCATACATTTTAAACTTATGGTTCAAATTTTAACCAAACTACTTTTGGACAAATTATTTAAAATTACTGTCATGCCTGAAGTTTTATAAAGTGAAAACATCAGATATATGTTTTAGTTTTAAAGTAATGTGCTAATTTTTAAGGTTTTGTGAGCACATGCTGTGCCCAGCCGTGCATTATGGGTAATCTCAGTACGTTCACGACAGGACAAATGCATTTCAGACACTCTGTTCAGGCTCCATGGACAGCAGCATTAAACTCTAGTGCCTAAAACTCTTGAGAATATATTCTTTGGGTTTATAGACGTTATTGTATTTGCGTTTGTTAAATTCCATGCATCTTAAATGTAGCAGAAACAGATTATCTGGAATTTTGTTTTAGCAAGTTTCAAGGCCTCTACTGCCATCTACTGGCCAGTAGTGTTCATGGCAATATTTGCCGTAAGTACTAAGCATCTGGGCACCAGTAGATGGCAGTGTTCTATTTATTTTGACCCCAGTTATATCAGAAGGTTGTCAAATCAACTTTTTGGCTTTACAAATGCCTTTTCTTTTTTTTTTTTAACAAATTAAGTTTAAAAACAAAACAACAACAAAAAACATTACAAGACAGCTCTGTGGTGTTTGCACAGGCACAGTGTGAGAGGTTGGATGCTTGTAGCTCTTCAGCAGCCAGACAAGAATAATATCAAACAGGTTTGATTTTCACTCTACCACACGATCGGCGATCAGGAGGTGCTCATGAGATGTTGAACGCAGCTTGTTACTCCATGTACACTACACGAAGGAGGACGTGCAATTAACCTGAAACTCGGTCCAAATATTTCTCACACAAATGAAAAATCATCTGAAAAAGTGCCAGAACTCGCACAGTGTAAAGCCAACATTTATGTGTCAAGACAATATTGACAAGACAATACATCATAAAACGTGCGCACAGCACTAATAAGAGCGCACATTCTCTCCACATGCAAAACATTTTGCGATGACACTTCCAGGGCTCCGTAAAAATGCCTGTTTTTACAAATAAAAAATGGAATATTTTACAAAACCACATTTATCTGTAAACATCATCACATGACACACGTCACGTTAACGTGTTGGTTTACATAATGAATGACTGAACCAATCAGTGTTTAGCAGAGGCACATTTACCCAGAATCCTTTGCGATCTGTCTGTTTTTGTTGCAAAACCTCAGAATTAGTGCATTATTCAACATTAAAAGATATATGTTATATTTTAACTTTGTACAAATGACAGAATTGACATTAATGGAGTTATTCTATCAGTATTCACACAAAACCATAAGTCAGGATGCCTTTATTTTTCAAGACCTCTGCCTGACCGGAGCATCGCGATTGGTAGAGAGCTAGGCTTTGTGGCTGCTCTCAGGGTGCTGTAGCTGGGTAGCTTCCAAAAAGGGGGCAGCATGTTCAAAAATAGAAGTGCTGACTCATTATTTGGGTCTTATGTCGCTTTTTATGCTTTCAAAAGCGATCGTGGCGTTAAAACTCAAATTCAGCTTGTTAGCAGTTGCAAACGTATCAGAGACAATACTGGAATTTATTGGTTATCTGTAACTTCCGATACATTTTTGGGTGGTTCATCGGTTTATCTTTATCAAAGATAACTTTTCAGTTGTCTGATTATCTGTTATCAAAGTTAATTTTTTGGTTAAGAGTGTGCATATCATGAATGCTTGGTCTTGTTGGATTTGTGAGAATCTACTGAATCTACTGGTACCTTGTTTCCCATGTAACAATAAGAAATATACTCAAAACCTGGATTAATATTTAGAGTCACATAGCTACTATTATTCTGAACATTACTGTAGGTAAATTCCAGCTGACACAGTTTTCATTTTCATGCCCAGCGCCCCATGTATAACTACCAAACGTATTTATCTGTGCACCCACTGGAGTGAGGTGTGACTAGGTGCAGGGCAGGTGTACTGCAGGTAGCAGCAAGTGACTGAACCATAGAACCAACAGGAATCTGGTCTAAAGTGGGCACAGTGTTTCTGTTATTTATACTCCTGACACAGGCATGTTCACAGCACGCACAGTCACAGCTTAAACTACAGCAAAGTGAATTAACAACAAAACTTTATATAAAATAAAGTAAGAACTCTTGAAAAATACAAATTATTATTGTTATTATTATTATTATTATTGCCTCAAGTGGAGGAGTTTAAGTATCTCGGGGTCTTGTTCACGAGTGAGGGACGGATGGAGCGTGAGATCGATAGACGGATCGGTGCAGCATCTGCAGTGATGCAGTCGCTGTATCGGACCGTCGTGGTGAAGAGAGAGCTGAGTAGGGGGGCAAAGCTCTCGATTTACCGATCGATCTACGTTCCGATCCTCACCTATGGTCATGAGATTTGGCTCATGACCGAAAGAACGAGATCGCGAGTACAAGCGGCCGAGATGAGTTTCCTCCACAGGGTGGCTGGGCGCTCCCTTAGAGATAGGGTGAGGAGCTCGGTCACTTGGGAGGAGCTCAGAGTCGAGCCGCTGCTCCTCCACGTCGAAAGGAGCTGGAGAGGTGTTCCGGGCACGTCCCATCGGGAGGAGGCCCCAGGGAAGACCCAGGACATGCTGGAGGGACTACATCTCTCGGCTGGCTTGGGAACATCTTGGGGTTCCCCTGGAGGAGCTGGGGGAAGTTTGTGTGGATTGGGAGGTCTGGGCGGCTTTACTTGAGCTGCTGCTCCCGCAACCCGACTCCGGATAAAACGGAAGAAAATGGATGGATGGCTGGATGGATTATTATTATTATTATTATTATTATTATTATTATTATTATTATTATTATTATTATAGTCACTTATTTATCTCTTTCAGCTCATATACACTTACATAATTGAAATACAATAAAAAGCAAACCACAGAAAACACAATGATTAAAAACAAGTTAAAAACTGAAATTAAAATTTCTCTACCATAAGTTGTAAACAGTTGTCAACAGTTTAAATTCTACTTTTAAAAGCTTCAGTAGATCCCAAATTGACTGTATGATTATTATTATTAGAATAATTATAATTATAATTATTATTATTGTAACAGACTTTCTGATGTCTTTGCTTTATTTATTTCCTTTATTTACTGTGAAGCTGCACAGGGTTAATGTTGGCACTGTTGTGTTGCCGTAGGCGGAAGGGGAGGAGCGAAGGGCTCCCGCTTTTGGTGTGTGTACGAGAACGTGCAATAAAGAGGAGCCACGTTATGGCGCTCGAACGGTCCACAGTGGTCCCGTCTCCCTCTTTCTTTTAATACTGTCAAGAGCCCACAAAGGAGCCGCTACATTGGTGGCAGCGGTGGCCGCTTGTGCAGGTTGTTGCATGTGTTGGCGTTCGTGCTGAACAGTTATTTTGAGTTTTGACCCTGTTAGCTAGTGCCTCAGTTTAGCTAGCCTGCTAACGAGCTCAGTGCTTCTGCGACATGTGGTTTGGGGACGAGGACCCGTCGAAGCCTTATACGGTGTGGACCACCAGGAGCTCACTTGGTGGTGAAGTTAGAGTGGACCTGCCTGCTCCTTTCGCTGGTGATGGGAGCCAGAGCTTTCACAGCTGGGTGCGGCAGTTGGAGGTAGCCATCGGGGCGACATCTGTCAGCAGAGACTGTAATGATGAATTGGCGCGCATTCTGCCTACTCGCCTCTGCAAGTCGGCCTTTCTGCTGTGGGACAGTTTTCCTGACGCGGTGAAGAGAGATTATTCTGCTGTTAAAGATAAGCTCGGGTCAGCATTTGGGCAGAGACAGCTCTTGGACCGCTTCAGAGACAGCCTTTCTGCTCAAGTGCGTGTTCCGGGGGAGAGCCTGGAGGTATACGCAGCGGACGTGAGCCGCCTGGTAGCGGAAGCATTCCCAGACTACGGCAGCAACGCACGGCGAGAAGAGAAATTTCGGCGTTTCTTAGCCGGCCTGGATCCAGCGTTGAAAGCTAAGTGCCTGGAGCAAGGCGCAACAGACGTTGATGAGGCTCTGACTGTGGCCGAGCGCTGTGAGAATGCCAGGGCGGCACTAGAGAGAGACAGTGGGAGTTCAAGCACAGGTGTTTACCTGGGTCAGAGTGCAACTGTCCAGTCTGTGTCTGTGACGGATGGCCTTCAGAGGGCCGTGGAGAAGTTAAATGAGGACATGTGTGCAATGAGAATGGAAATGAGGGAGTTGTACGGGGAGAATCAGAGACTGAGAGCCAGAGATGCCAACAGGACAGATCGTGGTCCTCGCTCTTCATCTGGGGGGCGCTGTAGCTGTGCCTGTGGGGAGTCCGGATGTCAATCCAGAGGGTCTGACGACAGATGCGTGGGACGCTCTCCCAACCGCCCGCCTCACGATTATCCTCGCGACAGAGTTTTTTCTCCAACAGCCAGGCCATCCTGGGGCAGGAGTCCCAGTCCTGGTTGGAGGTTTCGCAGAGAAGAGGAGCCGAGGAGACGCGGTGTGCGTTTCTTTCCAGAACAAGCATCTGTGAAAGGCGGTCACCAGGGAAACGGACAGTAGCTGGGGTTGAGGCCCGGACGCCAGCCGCTCAGACCGAGGGCCCTGTACGGCATGACATGACTGAGGACGTGACTGAGAGCACCACTACTGTAGACAGTTGTGATCATCCCACATCCTACGTCAGGGGTGTGGTGGAGAGCTGCGAGATCCCTATTTTAGTCGACTCGGGAGCTAATGTCTCATTGATCAGTGCAGATTTTCGAATGTCGGTCCCCGCTTTGAGGAACCGGCCTTTGAAAAAGAACTATGTTAGTTCTCGGGCAGTTAATGGGCAAATGTTGGATACGCTGGGGTTTATTGAAGTGACATTCCGATTGGGTCCGACCTACTGGCAGCATAACTTTTATGTACTGAGGGAGTCGACTCAGAGTGTTCTACTGGGGCTTGATTTTTTGACTAGGAACCGTGCATTGCTGGACCTGGGGCAAGGGGTACTGCAATTAGGGGATGTCGTGGTGCCACTGCTGCGAGGGGGGGAGCTCACCCCCAACTGTTGTAACGTGACAGTGGCGAATGTTGTGACTATACCCCCCTTAAGTGAGGCCCTAGTGCCAGTAACGATTGGTTCTCTTGGTGGCGCTATGTTGCCTACTAAGGATTTTGAAGGGTATCTGGAACCCAATGCCCCAGAGTCGACAGGGCTTGTGGTAGCTCACTCTGTGAATAGTGTGAAAGATGGGGTCACGGTAGCACATGTTCTCAATCCATCTGGGGGAGCTGTGGAAGTGAAGCGGGGGCTGCACCTGGGTCAGTTCCACTCGGTGGAGAGAGATGACCTGGTAACCCTCCCCGATATTGCTAATGTTGGGGGCACCTCATCTCCGCTAATGGGCAGCACCTTCATCTTAGATGAGTCACCCATTACCATGCAGCAGAAGGAGGAGCTCTCAGGGCTCCTTCTGAGGTTTTCAGATGTTTTCAACCTGTCGGACAGGAACACAAGCAAGTGCAGATTGGTATCGCATCACATTAGAACCGGTGACCATCCCCCCATTAAACAGCGGCCCTATCGCACATCTCCCGAGAAAAGGGCTGAGATCGAGCGTCAAGTAGCTAGCCTGCTGGCAGACGGAGTGGTAGAGGAGAGTGGCAGTCCCTGGGCATCCCCGGTGGTGTTAGTGAGGAAGAAAGGGGGACAGTGGAGATTTTGTATCGATTACCGTCGCCTTAATGCGGTGACGATTAAAGATTCACACCCTCTACCACGTGTAGATGACAGCCTTGATTTGTTAGCAGGCTCGGCCTGGTTCAGCACACTTGACTTTTCTAATGGTTACTGGCAGGTTGAGGTAGCTGAGGAGGACCGGGAGAAGACAGCCTTTACAACCGGTAGGGGCCTCTACCAGTGGCGGGCCATGCCGATGGGTTTGTCAAACTCTCCGGCCACCTTCCAGCGGATGATGGAGCTTGTTCTGAGGGGTTTGCCCTGGCACATTTGCATAGTATATCTGGACGATATACTGATTTACAGCCGCTCCTTTGGTGATCATCTCCTCCACATCAAGGAGGTTCTGTCCAGGATACAGGAGGCCGGGCTGAAATTGAATCCAAGCAAATGCCATTTCGCGAGGGATCATGTGTTTTTTTTGGGCCACGTGGTTTCTCGGCAGGGGCTCCAACCGGATCCCCGTAACACGGACAAGGTGAGGGCCTGGCCCACTCCACGTACCTCGGCGGAGGTGAGAGCATTTGTGGGCCTATGTTCGTATTACAGGAGGTTTGTGAAGGACTTCTCAAAACATGCGGCCCCACTGAATTACCTGGTGGGTAAGAATGTGCCTTTTGAATGGACAACTGAGTGTGAGGAGGCCTTTTCCTACTTTAAGCGGGTCCTGACCTCCTCTCCTGTGGTAACACTGCCAAATTTCGCACTCCCCTTTAAAGTCTACACCGATGCCTCCAGTGAGGCAGTGGGTGCGGTGTTGGCACAGGATGAGGGGGGGGTCGAGAGAGTAGTGGCATATGCCAGTCAGTCCCTCACAAAAATGCAGAGGAGGTGGTCCACTTTTGATAGAGAACTGTGGGCAGTCGTGTGGGCCGTGCGTGAGTTCAAACACTATGTGGGGCTTTCCACTTTATCATAACTGACCATCGTCCGCTGTTGGGCATCAGGAACATGGCTATGGACAGTGACCCAACGGGTCGTAGGAGTAGGTGGATTTTAGAGCTGGACCCGTTTAACTGGGTCATGATTCACAAGGCTGGTGTCCAGCACAACAACGCGGATGCACTGTCGCGCCGACCGGCTTCTCCCCCCTGAGGGCACCCAGATGGGCCGGCTGGGGAGCTCGCGGTCGCCTCTGTGGCAGAGTCGGGCTGCTCATCGTCTCTCGGGATGTCCAATGCAGGTCCGGAGGCTGCCTACTCCCTGTTGGGGAGCGACTCTGAGCTCCGGGCCCGGCAACAGGAGGACCCAGATATTAGCACTATAGTGGGGTTGTTGGAACGGAACGCGGCTAAACTGTCTCGTCGGCTAATCAAGGGGTCCTCTGCCAAACTGAGGAAACTTGGAACAGATTTCAGCCGCCTAGCAATGGTAGGTGGACTGCTGTGTCGGACTGTGCGGCCGACAGCATCTGGGGAGGACCAAATTCAGGTGGTGGTCCCCTCATCTATGGTGCCGGAGCTCCTGCGACAATTACATGGGGAGCCTACGGCGGCCCATTTCTCGGCGGAGCGAGTGTGGGAGACGGCCCGACGGTCTTACTATTGGCCCTTCATGTTGAGAGACATCAGACGCTGGTGCGAGCAGTGTGAGGCCTGCCAGACCCGCCGGTGCCCCGTTCCCAGACTGAGAGCACCTATGGGGGGGTCTCAGGCGGCCCGTCCACTACAGAGGGTGGCGGCGGACATTTTGGAGTTACCTTTGACCTCCAGGGGGAACAGATACGTTCTAGTGGTGGAGGATTACTTCTCCAAATTTGTCAATCTGTACGCCCTGCCAAATCAGACAGCGCAGACGGTGGCTCACTGCCTGTTTGAGGATTATGTGTTGGTGCATGGGGTCCCCGAAGTCCTTCACAGTGATCAGGGCCGCCGGTTTGAGCCAGAAGTGATTCAGAGCCTGTGTCAGCGGTTGGGCATGAAGAAAACACGCACCACAGCATACAACCCAAATCTGATGGCATGGTGGAACGTCATAACAGGACTCTGATTGATCAACTGGCTAAAATGCTGCTGTCGCATGGGGGTGAATGGGACTCGTATGTGAAGCAAGTGGCTTTTGCCTACAACACTTCTAAGCATTCCAGTACCCAGTTCACCCCCTACTTTCTCATGCACGGGCGTGAAGCGCGGGTTCCAGCTGACATGCATGTACCATCAGGTATTCGGGACCGCGGGGGTGCGGGGACGCAGGCGGAGTGTGTGTCGTCTATGGCAGAGAGGTTGAAGTCCGCATTTGGCTTGGCTCGGCAGAAACTGTACTACGACGAAAGTGGCTGTCACCGCGCCTATGGTGTGGGTGCACTGGTGTGGCTGAATAATCCCACTGAAAACCGCACCAAGTTGGCGCCACACTGGAAAGGCTCCTATCAGATTGCTCAGGTGTTAGCTTCAGGTGGGGAAGATGCCCTGACATATCGCATTGTTAACCCTCTGGACTCGATGGAACGAGCCCAGGTTGTTCACCATGACAGACTCAAGCCATACACTCTGCCGCTGCCGACGCATACGCCTCCTGCTGCTCCTCTGGCCTGCAGTCCCATCCGGCCAATCGTCAAGGCCCTGGAGGTGGGGGGTCAGTCTCAGGCTGCGAGTGGAGATTACGGACTCTGGGGGGATTTGGGGGCATCGGTGCCCACTCGATCTCGTGGGGGAAGAGAGGTACGACCTCCGGCGCACCTCAAAGACTTTATTAGGTTTTAAGTCCAGTGCAGCACATTTGTTATGATTTTACGGTGATTGGTGGATGCTAATTACATCCAATTATTCAGGAGTCTGTTATACTGTTTTTTTTTTGTTGTTGTTGAGGTTATTGTTTATTATGATGTATGTGCTTTGTTTACAGTGGTACCAGAAACGAGGATGTTTCGTGTTGAGGGGGGGACGTGTGTAACAGACTTTCTGATGTCTTTGCTTTATTTATTTCCTTTATTTACTGTGAAGCTGCGCAGGGTTAATGTTGGCACTGTTGTGTTGCCGTAGGCGGAAGGCGAGGAGCGAAGGGCTCCCGCTTTTGGTGTGTGTCCGAGAACGCGCAATAAAGAGGAGCCACGTTATGGCGCTCGAACGGTCCACAGTGGTCCCGTCTCCCTCTTTCTTTTAATACTGTCAAGAGCCCACAAAGGAGCCGCTACATTATTGTTGTTATTATCAGAACTACAGCAGAGTGGGTCCTGGCTGGTCCTTGGCTGGAAGACACTTGGAAGCATCAGGAGCAGTGAGCATGCGTTTCTGTGTAGAATTGGAGTTGAGGCACGAAGGGCATCCTGTGAAAATTTTGTGACAAATCCCACTGCAAATCTGATCTGCTATGGCAACTGGGGGCAGCCAAAAGCAAAACAATATGGACCCTGAAATAACATTTTTGACAATACAAACCAAGCTGTTCCCCCTCAGCTATTTATGTTGATTTCAATACGCTTTCTCTTCCATGTGCCTTTTTTTAATTTGATGATTTGCATTGAATTTTCCAGCTATTGATACAATCTGTGAAATTTCCATTAATTTTCATACAACATGCAAGCAGAATGAAGTACACTGCAAAAAAGGGGCGTCTAAAACAAGATAAAAGCACTAAATCTGAGGGAAAAGGTACTCAAAACAACCAAAATTATCTGTCCATGCAGCAAGATCATTTCACTTGGCAAAATGTCTTAAATTAAGATTGTTGTGCTTGATTTAAGATTATAGTGTAAAGTTGAACACTTAAAATAATAAATTAACCCTAAAACAAGATAATAACACTTCAAAATCTAAGTTTTTATTTTTTATCTTGGTAAGAACCAAATAATTTGCAGTGCAATTTACAGGTATTTATTTTACAATTGTGGTACTTTCTGAAATGGAAACAAAGGTTTTGTCAAATTAATTCAAACATATCTACAGTACCGTGCAAATGCTTTTAATAAATGAAAAGCTGCTTAATATCTATTATTTATAAATTAATATAAATAAGTTCAATTAGTGACCACTTTTCACATTTATAGAATTTCTTTAGGTAATCAGGTTCTATGTAATCAGATTTTATTAATGATTGATCACCGACAACTGCTTTGTGTTATGTGGTGGGCAGTTTATCTACATTTTAATGTTTCTTTAATGAAATAAAACATTCTTGCATTTGATTTTTGTTGTAACAGTTTTGAATTCTCCAATTAGATTTGTTGTTTTCTGGTTCCTACAACTTTTGCGCAGCACTGAACTTAATCTGATAATGAACCACAATATGTCACAGTCAACAGAAAATGTGCAAAACGTCTATGTTGCAGTAATTCTATAAGTGCATACTGATGTGTGAAATACTTGTTCTGCATCGTCTTGCAGAAGTTATGTAAATTTATTAAATAAAAGTTCCAAGTGTTATTTATCGTTGAATGGAATCAACATATATAGTCGTAAAAATATAACATACTGAAATATAATTTATTAAATGCTTTGCTGAAATGTAAAAAAAGTTCTAAGAAAGAAGATACAACATGCACAAGTAACTGGCACGCCCCTTTAAAAACTCAGAAGAAGCAGACTGTACCTTTGGGTCAGATCCCAGAATATGTGAGGTGTTGTGTGGACGTGGAGTCGGCAGCAGCAGCGGCACAGTCACACAGAGCAGCAGAGCCGATGTTGGGTTTGATGCTGAGTACACGTCCAAGCTGCGGTGAGACGAGAAGGAAGGAGGAGAGGCACGCACCGCCTCCTCCGCTGCAGGAGGATGTCAACCATCCTCTTTGTGATTACATTACGGCACAGCAGCTGCCAGGAACATGGCAAAAGATGGGAGGGAAGAAATCTACATCAAGATCATTTTGAGCTGTTAAGTGATGCAGGCTGACTGAGAATCTGACGTGTTTGCTGAGTTGTGGTGAAGCCGTCACTGACCCCTCAAGTTTGTTCCAGCAAAATCAACGTGAACAAATCCAGAGATTCACATCATGTCTTCACCGTTTGGTCAACGCGCACGTTCAATTGGAACCTGACAAAGGTCAAATTCTACTCTGCATTTATTCAATGACAGCATGAGATTGGTTTAATCCCAGCACTTAATTCCATTTCATATCAAATTTCTGATTGTCAGATAACTGTCCAAGCATGAAAACGGGTTCACGTTTGCCATCAGTATGAGTGGAAATAGACTGTCAATGTGTCAGGGAAATAAGGTGAAGTTATAAATTGTACACAGGTACAACCCCAATTCCAGTGAAGTTGGGATGTTGTGTAAAATGTAAAAAACAGAATACAATGATTTGAAAATCCTCTTCAACCTATATTCAACTGAATACACCACAAAGACAAGATATTTAATGTATAAACTGATAAACTTTATTGTTTTTGTTTAGATATATGCTCATTTGCAAATGTGCAAATATTTGCTCATTTTGAAATGGATGACTGCAACACATTTCAAAAAAGCTGGGACAGTGGTATGTTTACCACTGTGTTACATCATCTTTCCTTCTAACAACACTCAATAAGCGTCAATGGGCAACAGGTCTGGACTGCAGGCAGGCCAGTCTAGTACCCGCACTCTTTTACTATGAAGCCACGCTGTTCTAACACGTGCAGAATGTGGCTTGGCATTGTCTTGCTGAAATAAACAGGGACGTCCCTGAAAAAGACGTTCCTTGGATGCCAGCATGTGTTGCTTCAAAACCTGGAACTTTGCGCTGGTAACAATCTGGATGGTCTTTTTCCTCTTTTGTCTGGAGGACATGACGTCCATGATTTCCAAAAACAATTTGAAATGTGGACTCATCAGACCACAGCACTTTTCCACTTTGCATCTGTCCATTTCAAATGAGCTCGGGCCCAGAGAAGGCGGCGGTGTTTCTGGATTTTGTTGATGTATGACTTTAGCTTTGCATGGTCAAGTTTTAACTTGCACTTGTAGATGTAGTGACGAACTGTGTTAACTGACAATGGTTTTCTGAAGTGTTCCTGAGCCCACGTGGTAAGATCCTTTACACAATGTTGGTTTTTAATGCAGTGCCGCCTGAGGGATCGAAGGTCACGAGCATTCAATGTTGGTTTTCGGCCTTGCCGCTTACGTGTAGCAAGTTCTCTGAATCTTCTTATTATGACTGTAGATGATGGAATCCCTAAATTCCTTGCATTGTTCTTAAACTGTTGGACTATTTTTTCATGCAGTTGTTCACAAAGTGGTGATCCTCGCCACATCTTTGCTTGTGAATGGCTGAGCCTTTTGGGGATGCTCCTTTTATACCCAGTTATGACACTCACCTGTTTCCAATTAGGTGTTCTTTGAGCGTTCATCACCTTTCTCAGTCTTTTGCTGCCCCGTCCCAACTTTTTTGAAACGTGTTGCAAGCATCCATTTCAAAATGAGCAAATATTTGCACAAAAACAGGTTTTTCAGTTTGAACATTAAATATCTTGTCTTTGTGGTATATTCAGTTGAATATAGGTTGAAGAGGATTTTCAAATCATTGTATTATTTTTATTTACATTTTACACAACGTCCCAACTTCATTGGAATTGGGGTTGTATAAAATCTCTGCACTTTTCCTGCTGAGTGTTGCTCCTCCGAGCAGCAGCAGTGGGGTTCGTCATTGTGGATGTACACTGATCTTTGTGACAAAGGTCAAAGTGACATCAGAGTGTATTTGTACGCTGACAGGGAGCCACGGAAGGACACGGCACTCAGATGATCACCGTTTACTCCTGTCAGAGAAACAAAGAGCTATGACAATTACATCCACTTTCAACCTCACATGAAACAGCTTCATAGTGGAGTAGAGCTGAAAAGGATTTTCTTTGAGTGAAAAAAACATTTCTGTCATCATTCATATTCTCTGGAAAATGACCAAAAATCAAAAAGTCTGCCAGGGTATGTAAACGTTTGACAACAACTGTAGATATTAGGCCGTGGAAGACTCAATTAAATTTTCGAGGTGACCCAGATCCAGATTCTGGATCATGTTTCACTTTGTATAGGCTTTGAAGGATTACACAGATTCTCACCAAATTTGCACCACATAAACATAAAATCACTCTGTAAATTTGGTTGGCTTTAAAAGGCTCAACAAAAATTATTTGATTACTTGCTATAGTATGATGAATTAGGTTTATTGATTTTTTGTTTGTTTGTTTTTGGTGCACTGCTGTTTGCATGTTTGTGTTTTTGAAATTTTAGTTCAGGGATTAAGTCATACTTTGTATTAGTTATCATGTATATATGTATAATTTTTATTTTTTGGTTAAAGGGGTAGGCCTTTACAAGCTTTACTGCCTACACCCTTTCAGGCGCATGGGTGCATTGTTGGATTTTTTTTTTTTTTTCTTGTTCATGTTTCTTGTTTTGGATGTGTGTGTGCTGAATAAATTCATTCATTCATTCATTCATCCACAGATACATATTACACCATGGAAGACTCCACTGAATTTTGGAGCTGATTTGGATCCAAATCCGGATTCTGGATCAAGATTTCACTTTACAGGCTTTTAAAGATTACATCAAAACTGCTTCATGGATTCTCACCAAATTTGCACCACAAATAGATATTAGGGCATGGAATAACAGAGGAGTAAAGGTGCCCTGACACTTGCACGACTTTGATCCGCGCACTTCCATGCACATTGACATGGTGATCCACCCGCTGTGTTCCCAGCTGGACGCTGTGCTTTGTTCCACTGGCTGCCATGCGTTGTGCACTGCGTATACAAAATAAGTATTTTGTAGCAGATAAATCATTTTCTGTCCATTAACTGTTGGAAATGCCTCTAATTGCTTCCAGAATCACAGAGGAGCACTCCAGCTGCTGCTTTTCTTGCTTGTGTGTGCTGAACAAGGTGGAGAAAGCATTTGGAGCCGTCTAAAACGGTAATTATTTGTCATGTTTATTTTGTAATGGCTTGAAAAAACAGTTGGATGTTCTTTCCTTCTTGTGTGCAGCTGTAAAAGTATGTTTGTGATAGATTTAACATCTCGTTATAATCATTCAGACGAGCTGCCCACTGATGCGGTGCGCTGATGCAACCACTCACACTGTTCACTTCTTTACTCGACTTGACGAGCTGCACGTAGTGATGGCGAGTAGATAGCGCAACATTCATTAATACTTCACATTTATTGCACGGCATTTATGTGTGAAAGTTTTTTTTTGAACATTTCAAAATTTTCGTAGCGCAATTGCATGCCGGCACCCCCTCATGTTCAGTCTACGAACGAGTTTACACTCGAGTTTACACTCCTGCACGACACAGTGCGTGCATCAAAATCATGCAAGTGTCAGGGGGCCTTAAGAAGAGGGGACTGGGGACTGGGGGGGGGGGGGAGGACAAAGGACAGTGGGAAGTTCACTCATTGTCAGATGAAAGCAAAAGTTAATAGATTTCATGTAAGTGCTTATAAACTCAATAAACTCTTAACTGTTTACAAAAGATCACATGATCATTTGTGTGAACAGCATACTTTAGTACTAAACGCTCGTTAAAGCGGCAACTTAATGATCTTAAACGACCATCTTCAGCTCACAGCCTCACTCAAGCCCCTTTCACACCAGGCCTGCTTCAAGTTGCATATGGTACATATCTGTCATTCTTTTGTTAGGCTGCTTAGTTTAGTTTTGATTTGTTTTTCTGTGTTTTCGCTTGATGGGTTTTTCCTGCTTGGTCTTTGTTGTTCCCTATCTCTCTTGTCTGTTTCTATTGGTGTTAGGTGGTGCACACTGTTTGGGCCACACCCTGTTTCCAGTCTGTAGCTCCTCACCAGGGTGTATATAAGCATCACTCGTTACACTAGTTCCTCACCAGATCATTGTGCCTTATGCCTTCGCTTCCAGCTCTGTTCATGCCTTTTACCTGCTTGTCACGTCGTTTGTGGTTACCTGCCTGTTTTTTTGACCACACCTTATCGCCTGATGTTGATTTGTTTGCTGATGTTGGACTGCCTTTTTGGGTCCCGTACCCTGCTTTATCAACCAGTAAACCATCTTAAACTATAGGGTTGTGAGTTTGAGTCCTGCATTTGTGTCCAGACGTCTCTGTCCACTCAACCCAATAGTATCTAATACTGCAGCAATGTCTGCATCAGTTGCGCACAGCAGGGGGGAGAGCAGACTGCCTGGACACGCAGATAATGATACACTGGAAAAAGTCAGAATACATTATTTCCAGGACTTAATGGACTTTATTACTGATTTCTCTTCTGGTTTATCGTTTGTCCTGTGCAGTATTGCAGGTTTGCGCTCTGATGTGTGTTCTAGGTTTTTCTTTCTTCTTGTGCAGCATTACAGGTGTGCACTCTGCTTTCTCTTCTAGTTATCTTTCTTTTGTGCAGCACTGCAGGTGGGGCACTCTGATTTCTGTTATAGTCATTCTTCCTGTGATCGCGGAGATGCAGCCGGCGATCACGTACACGCTTGCGCGAACTGTCCGTGAGTAGACATGGAGATGTTATACTGGATGTGAACATTTTTGCGATCGGTCTGTGAGCAGGAGTGAATGGACTTTAACACAATCGTGAAAGAACTTGAGGAGGTGAGTGTGGAGGAGCTGCAGCCAGGCTGTAATGAGCATTTTTTTCTTTTAATTCACATGTGCTCTTTGAGCGGTATAGTCACTGCATTGTGTTACGGTATAAAAAGTTCAATCCTGTGTGATTTATAGCTCGGCAACAATGGAGCACAACAGGAATCATAAATTGGCATCAGGTAGCGTGGTATTGCGTGAGTGTGGCATCCAGTCTAAGTACCGTAATGTTGCCTCAACTTGCATGAAAACTTCCTTTCTGCATTCAGTGCTCTATGCCGAAAAGCCACGAAAAAAATATTCATAGTAGGTGTTTGGGTATCATCCGCTTCCTTAACACTACTCTATATAGTGTAGGGTCTTATAACATCCAAATTGCTCAGTATCATTTCCATTGTGTTGTAGCCTCTGGATCTTCAGTTTCTATAGTAAAATTCTTCTATCCATAGTTCCCACATGCGGTACATATAACCTGTCTGATTGGGTTTGCTGTCACAGTAGCATTCCACCAGTTCCATGTCAGCAGCCTTTGTCCTTTTAAGTCTTGTTCCAGTCGCTCATTACATATGCCAAGGACATAATAAAATCATCTGCATTTATTTGTTTGTCTGTTAGCAGGATTATGTCAAAAGTACTGCATGGATTTTGACAAAATTTTCAACACAGATACATATTAGGCCATGAAAGAATCCATTAAGTTTTGGAGGTGATCTGGATTTGGATTCTGGATCAAGTTTCAGTTAATATAGGCTTTGAAGGATTATGTCAAAAGTACTTCATGGATTCTCACCAAATTTTAACCACAGATACATATTGGTCCATGGAAGACTAAATTTTGGAGGTGAACTGCATCTGGATTGGGGGATGTCATAAATCTGATTGCTTGTTTCTCATTAGTATGTCCGCATTCTCCAACAACTGTCATGGACCTTGTTATTCTGAGTGACGTCCGAGCCGGTATAGCCTTAGTTAAATGCCTCTCGCTTATACAACCCCTGGCAATAATTATGGAATCACCGGCCTTGGAGGATGTTCATTCAGTTGTTTAATTTTGTAGAAAAAAAGCAGATCACAGACATGACACAAAACTAAAGTCATTTCAAATGGCAACTTTCTGGCTTTAAGAAACACTATAAGAAATCAAGAAAAAAATTGTGGCAGTCAGTAATGGTTACTTTTTAGACCAAGCAGAGGGAAAAAAAATATGGAATCACTCAATTCTGAGGAATAAATTATGTAATCACCCTGTAAATTTTCATCCCCAAAACTAACACCTGCATCAAATCAGATCTGCTCGTTAGTCTGCATCTAAAAAGGAGTGATCACACCTTGGAGAGCTGTTGCACCAAGTGGACTGACATGAATCATGGCTCTAACACGAGAGATGTCAATTGAAACAAAGGAGAGGATTATCAAACTCTTAAGAGGGTAAATCATCACGCAATGTTGCAAAAGATGTTGGTTGTTCACAGTCAGATGTGTCTAAACTCTGGACCAAATACAAACAACATGGGAAGGTTGTTAAAGGCAAACATACTGGTAGACAAAGGAAGACATCAAAGCGTCAAGACAGAAAACAAAGCAATATGTCTCAAAAATCGAAAATGCACAACAAAACAAATGAGGAACTAATGGGAGGAAAGTGGAGTCAACGTCTGTGACCGAACTGTAAGAAACCACCTAAAGGAAATGGGATTTACATACAGAAAAGCTAAACGAAAGCCATTATTAACACCTAAACAGAAAAAAACAAGGTTACAATGGGCTAAGGAAAAGCAATCGTGGACTGTGGATGACTGGATGAAAGTCATATTCAGTGATGAATCTCAAATCTGCATTGGGCAAGGTGATGATGCTGGAACTTTGTTTGGTGCCGTTCCAATGAGATTTATAAAGATGACTGCCTGAAGAGAACATGTAAATTTCCACAGTCATTGATGATATGGGGCTGCATGTCAGGTAAAGGCACTGGGGAGATGGCTGTCATTACATCATCAATAAATGCACAAGTTTATGTTGATATTTTGGACACTTTTCTTATCCCATCAATTGAAAGGATGTTTGGGGATGATGAAATAATTTTTCAAGATGATAATGCATCTTGCCATAGAGCAAAAACTGTGAAACATTCCTTGCAAAAGACACATAGGGTCAATGTCATGGCCTGCAAATAGTCCGGATCTTAATCCAACTGAAAATCTTTGGTGGAAGTTGAAGAAAATGGTCCATGACAAGGCTCCAACCTGCAAAGCTGATCTGGCAACAGCAATCAGAGAACGTTGGAGCCAGATTGATGAAGAGTACTGTTTGTCACTCATTAAGTCCATGCCTCAGAGACTGCAAGCTGTTATAAAAGCCAGAGGTGGTGCAACAAAATACTAGTGATGTGTTGGAGCGTTCTTTTGTTTTTCATGATTCCATAATTTTTTCCTCAGAATTGAGTGATTCCATATTTTTTTTCCCTCTGCTTGGTCTAAAAAAGTAACCGTTACTGACTGCCACAATTTTTTTTTCATGATTTCTTGTAGTGTTTCCTAAAGCCAGAAAGTTGTCATTTGAAATTAAACAACTGAATGAACATCCTCCGAGGCCGGTGATTCCATAATTTTTGCCAGGGGTTGTATGAGGTAGGCTGAGGTGCAGCATGAGGTGGTCTAGCCTGGGGACCCTTACTGGATGTATGCCCCCCGATCTGTTGTTTAAAGATGGTAATTAAAGTTGGTGTGTAGGATTTAGTGTCATCTTGTGGTAAGGTTGCAAATTACATTTTGCTGTCAGTGGCCAAAATTTTGTTTACCTTCATGTTTCAGCTTCTTTTAATGCAGCAGATGACAGAATACTTACAGAGGAATCGTGCAAATAGTGATAGAAGCACCAAATTCGGCACAAATAGACCTTAGACATTACTCTTTTGAAAAAAACAATTGTCCATTTGCATTTCCAGTAGGCAGCCAGGTAGGGGTCAATTAAAAGATGCCCCAATCATGAAACCTATACCACATTACTTGTCTGATCACAAAGATTCCAAAAAGGTATAGTTTGGAGTATCTGTGACTGAATATTATGGAGCTATGGGATAAAAACAACCCACTTGACCCCTACCTAGCCATAGGAGTGAATCAGTTCTTTCAAGAGCAATGTCTAAGGAGTATTTGTCCCAAATTCATTGCTTTTATCGCCATTTGCAGGATTGTTTCAGTTATCTGATGCACTATTTGGTGATTGGGATTCATGCTTCCTTGCCTTGCTGCTATAAACAATATGTATTGTACCCCCGTTCAAAAGAATTAAGGTTCTCAAGCTTGTTAGCCAGCACTAGCAACTAATAATGTATAAGGGAGCAATCACTAATTCCTATTCTTTTTTGATTATGCACCTTTTTTCTTCTGCTGTATTAACAGAGCAGTGTAAAATAGTGACCTCCATGAGCGGGGCCAGCTCCCATGTAGATATGAAGAATGTACTTACTGTTCAGTGACATACTAAACTAACACATTGGTCCAAGCAAAAATTGAGTTTAACAGAGTTTATATGGAAACATTCACTGACTGACTTTCTCCGTCAAGACTCAGTTTTAACTGAAGACTCTCCAAAGATGAACAAATGGCTACAAACTGTAAGAATTATAAATCATTTATTGTGCATGGATCCTTTGTAGATATCATGGCTATACAGATACACATCTATGATTATACATTTTCCCATAAACATTTTAAAGTGATATGTCTGGTACTATGTATAGTATAACAAATTTTCATTTTGGAATGTACGGTGTATGAGGTAACTGCAAACATTAAAATTAGATAAAAAATGGTCTGGTTTTGTGCATATTTTACTCATTTTTGTAGTATTTTGTTACTCTCCCCAGCCAAAGGCAGTAAGCCCAGGGTGAAGAGACATTAAAATGGCACACGCTGCAATTCACTATCAAAAATAGGAATTTGAATTCTTTCAATGACAAGACGTTCGCCGGAAAGACCAAATCATGAAATTATCTAAGATGTTTTGCAAGATACCTGTATTTCATTTTTCAGGTTGCAGCAGTTAGCTGCCTGAAGCCAAACAACACTAGACCCTACAGCCAGATTACTAGTCACTGTTAGTAATCAGTTACAATACGCAACACAGAGAAAAGGCAAATTTAAATTCACAGGAGGTACGTAACAATTTGTATGTCATTTGCGTTCCATGATTCATGCGTTCTAAGGATGTGTCTCTGGAGAGTATTAACTTACAGTGCATCCAGAAAATATTCATGGCGCTTCCCTTTTTCCACATTTTATGTGTTACAGCCTTATCTCAATTCTACACAATACCCCATAATGACAATGCGAAAAATAATTTTTTGTTTTAGATTTTAAAAAACCCCTAAGAAATCACATGAACAAAAGTATTTACAGCCTTTGCCGTGAAGCTCAAAATTGAGCTCAGATGCATCTTGTTTCCACTGATCATCATTGAGATGTTTTTACAGCTTAACTGTAGTCCACCTGGGGTAAATTCAGTTGATTGGACATGATTTGAAAAGGCACACACCTGTTTACATACAAGGTCCCACAGTTGACAGGACATGTCAGAGAAAAAAACCAAGCATGATATATGAGACAGGATTGTCTCGAGGCACTTATCTGGGGAAGAGTACCGAAATATTTCTTCTGCTTTGAAGGTCCCAATGAGCACAGTGGCCTCCACCATTTGCCAAAGGGCACCCGAAGGACTCTCAGACCATGAGAAACAAAACTTTCTGGTCTGATGAGACAAAGATTGAACTCTTCGGCGTGGGTGTCATGTTTGGAGGAAATCAGCCACCATCCCTACAGTGAAGCATGGTGGTGGCAGCATCATGCTGTGGGGATGTTTTTCAGAGGCAGAAACTGGGAGACTAGTCAGGATTGAGGGAAAAGATGAATGCAGCAATGTACACAGACATCCTGGATGAAAACCTGCTCCAGAGCGCTCTTGACCTCAGACTGGGATGACAGTTTATCTTTCAGCAGGACAATGACCCTAAACACACAGCCAATATATTAAAGGAGTGGCTTCAGGACAACTCTGTGAATGTCTTCGAGAGGCCCAGCCAGAGCCCAGACCTGAATCCAATTGAACATCTCGGAAGAAATGTGAAAATGGCTGTGCACCGACGCTCCCCATCCAACCTGATCGAGCTTGAGAGGTGCTGCAAAGAGGAATGGACAAAACTGTCCAAAGATAGGTGTACCAAGCTTGTGGCATCATATTCAAGAAGGCTTGAGGCTGTATTTGCTGCCAAAGGTGCATCAACAAAGTACTGAGCAACGAGTGTGAATACTTATGTACATGTGATTTCTTTTTTTATTATTATTATTATTTTTAATAAATTTGCGCCAAAAAAAAAAAAAAAAATTTCATGTCATTATGGTATGTTGTGAGTAGAATTTTCTTTTTTGGGGGGAGGGGGAAGAAGAATAAATTTATTCCTTTTTGGTATAAGGCAGTAACGTAACAAAATGTGGAAGAAGTGAAGCGCTGTAAATACTTTCTGGCTGTACTGTATATTACTTCATTATAATAAAAAAATATATACTTCACATGTATGACTTGACAACAGAAATCACAAGTCTTAACTATTTTTAATGATCTCATGATTACGTTTACTGATGTCAAATAAATGTTGCAAAATAAAAGAAAATAAAACACATTTTAGTGTTTGACAACACTAAACTCAAAAGATAAGAGAAATTAAGAAAATTATCCAGAGAACCCCCCCGCACCACCCCAATTAAGGCCTCTGAAACAACTGGTACGTAGCTTTAATGTTTTCTCTTTTTCCTCTCGCTGAGACAATTCAGCTGTTTCAGTGACAACATGTAGTACTACAACTTTTAAAACACCCAAAACACAAGTAGGCTCGCACAATCAGAATGTGGTCTATAAAATGCATCACGAAACCAAGACGCAGTGAGTCAAGGATTTCTGTCACGAAGGTGCAAAATCAATTACCATTGGGGAGGGAGGCAAGAACAAAAAACCATCATACAGGTAAGCATACATTTTTTGTGCTGAAAAACGATATCTCAGAGTAATGCAGCTGCATGATTGTAAAAACAAGCTACAGTATAACTATATGATAGTAAAATAATTAGAATTCATTGTTAGTTTGGTTTTTATTTTCTAATTTTATATTGAGCTTTCTTTTTTTTTCTTCAAACTTACAGGTCCTTGTGTCTAAACTGTACAAAAATATACTAACATTTCTCCAGTCATTTTTGCATCCTTAAACATTCTGAACACCAAAAAGGTTGGAAAGTGCTAAATGAATGTTCTATAATGTGAACATGAATTTCCACCTCACTAGACCCGTTAATCTCCAGGGGGGTTTTAGTCCCTTCATTGTGGGCCTGGAGCCTGCCCTGCTGTGTACCACCTGTGGCACAAACTACGGGCACCATACCCCACCTCACTGTGCAAACACTGGGCCCCACAGGGTCCCAGGATCAACAGCACACAGGCTACAACACACCTACCAAAAACAGGGTCACTACTGGACAAACAAATGTAAATATAAATAATGTCTATTTCTATACATTATATATCTATACATATATATATATATATATATATATATATATATATATATATATATATAATATATATACACTGTAATCAACAAATACACGAATTAAAGCAGACCCTTTTCCACCCGACTACACCACATTAAACCTTTCTGAGTTTCTTTTGCACAGGAATTTGACGTGAACAGGAACAGCAACAATTATCACAGTGGGCACAGTGACAAAGGCGGAACAGGCAGGAAGGTATCACAGGTGCCAAATAAACGTGTCATTTACTTAATTTCATAACATCATTCATCCCACCTGGCCCCATGATCCTAAAGTGATTACTGTGTGGACGACAGAAAACAACAAGAACAAGATGAAGAATAGAAAACAATGAAGAGGAAAGAATAAAGCTATAACCCTGCAGTTGGGTGCTGCAAACTTCTCATTTGATGACAAAGTACTGGATGACAAAAGCAATGAGGATGGCGATGACGGCGAAAATCATCAGGAGGAGGAACGCGCACTGCTCGTCGGTCAGGCTCCGCCTGGCCCGGCTGGACTCTGTTACAGCTCTGGAGCCCGAGGCGGCGGCACTGCTGCTTGTGGCTAGGTCATTCCGCTGGAGGGAGAGGGTCACCTGTCGGGCTGTAGGGACCGCTGAGCTCTGGGGCGTCCTGACACTGCCTGATAGCGCACACCCGGAAACGGTAATCGCTGTTGGGCTGCAGGCTCTGGGCGTGAAAGGAAGTGGCTGAGCCTTTATAGACCTGAGAACGGGAAGGGAAAACATGAGGCATGCTAATTACTGAATACTGAGTCAGGTTAGTTTGGAAAACATGGCTCCAACGTTGACTGAAAGAAATAGAAAGCTTTTTTGCCATGTAGGATCAGGAGCGCATGCCTGCTGCAGAGCACGAAGCCCCAGCAGACATCCACAGTCCAACTCAATACATTCTGTGTACACATGCTCAATAAGCCTCAACATTTTCCACGCTTTTTTGTCATGTTGTCATTTCATTTGAAACATGTGGCCATCTGTCTTTGCAATCTGACACTGTGCGCATGATCTGTTTGGCAAACACAAACATACTCCTCTTAAACCAGTGAAAGTTTGCCTTAAACTGTGAGAATAAAAGGCAACAGTGCACTTTATCTGAGCTTGCACGAGGAAAGAAAAGATCTCACAGGGCCGACATTTGACATAACTCCGAAGACATACAAACAGATCAAGTCCAAAGCAGCTGTCCATTTAAGTCTCTTTGACACTCAAGTCCCATTGCTTCCGGGGGTTTCTTCCACTTGTCTATGAATAACGGAGTTTTGCCATCAATAAAATGCCCAAGTTTGATCATTGTTATGAGGTCCACAATTAGTGACTTCCATAGAGACAAAGAAGAAGGGTCCTCTCTTACCAACTTCACCATAATACTTTTCCTAGCTATCATTAAAAGTGATTGAACCACTCTCTCGTTTTGTTTAAATGAAACAGGGATGTGACCAAGCAAGCACATCATTGGGTTTCCAATTACCTGCTGACCAACAGCTTTACTGATCTTGACACAGACCTCCTTCCAAAACTGTTGGATTTGAACAGATTTGAAGAGATCGAAAAATCTATGAATCCCAGCCATATGCCAATTTGTAAAACTTGTTCCTATAGTTTGTGGAGAAAGATCTGGATTACCCGCTAGTGTGGACAATATTTGAAATGGTTGACTGCATTTGAAAAGTTTTCCAAGTCTATTCTTGGCCCATATAACATAATTTAGTAAGGCATTATTTTTAACTCCGCTTGATACTCCACTCATCTTGATCCCAAGTAAGTTGACAGGTGATGATGGTTTACACAGAACACATTCAATATTAAACCATGGTAAGTCTGAATTTTCATGTATCCACACACTGAGAATCCTAGGTTTTACTGAAAGAATGTAATATTCTATATTGGGTAAGCTCCATCCGCCCTGTTCTTTGGGCAACTGAAGTGTCTCTACTTTGATTTTTGGCACTTTCTTCCTGCCCATATGAAGTCCACCATGGCTTTATTAATGATTTTAATGTCTTCAGAATTTAAAATGATAAAAAGCATATTTATAGGATACAATATTTTGGGTAGGATAACCATTTTTATAAGATTAATTCCGCCCAGAAAAGATATGGGAAGAGCATTCCACCTTGTCATTGTTTCATATGACATTTCCTGAGTCACCTAAAGTCATAATAACTGACGTGTCAAAATTCACTTTGTAGCCCGATATAAGACCGAAATCTCTAATGCATCTAGTCAGGACTGGTAGAGCATTAGAAGGGTCTGTCATTGTCAGAAGTATATTGTCTGCATATAGCAGAATCTTATGTTCTACCTCCCCAAACCTAACGCCATGAATATGTGGATTTTGTCTAACAGCCATCGCTAAAGGCTCGATGGCCAAAGCAAACAGCAACGGCGAAAGGGGGCTACCCTGAGCCGTGCCTCTGCTCAAGTCAAAAGGAGAGGAAAGCAGACCATTAGTTAAGACCGACGCTATTGGGGCTTTATATACCAATTTAATCCAATCGACAAAGTTAGGGCCAAAGCCGAATCTTCTCAGTATTTCAAACATATACTCCCATTCGACTATCAAATTTTCCTATTTTTATTTATTTTTGTATGCACCCCCACTCCTTTTCACATATTGAAATAAGGATGTTTTATGTCAACCAGGCTGTCAAAACACATGTATGAACTGTGTATCTTCCTGCTTTTCCTCACACATTTGCAATCAGTTGAAAGAATCCTAGGAGAGTGCTTTCAGCTTGGTTTCAACCTTATAGACATGAATAACCTGCCTCCATCATAAAGTTATGTCCTCAGAAAATGTATTGTTCCTCTAGCCCAGACATTTGGGGGGGGTGGTGATACACTGTGTATATCACAGTGTATTTCGTGATACACGAAATACACTCCCGCAGACTGCAAACCACATATTTCAAATCCCCAATTGAATTGGGATGCCCGATGCCTGATGTGAGATTAGCATAAGGGAGGGATGAATGTGCTGGCAGGGGTGAGACACCTGGGACACTTCATGGATCAATGACCCCTGCATAATGGCCAATTTAAAACCAGCGGTGACCAATACAGAATTCTGCAATGCTGTACTGAAAACATTACAGCTGCAGATCCATCTGAATACTGATTTGCACCAAAAGAGCGCTGTGATGAATGGCAGGTAGAAAGTGAACATAAATATGAAGCAGGAGAAGTACACAACAACAAAACATTGTACCTGTTTAAACTCTGAATTTCCCATCATGCACTGTAAGGTGTAGATGACTGGATCACCCTTCATGGGCAGCAGAGCTTCCCATGTGACTTCGCATGAGCTGTCGTCCAGTCGCTCCACTTTAGGGGCTGCAGGAACGGACAGAATCAGAGGAAGGGAGCTGGTCACATATGTCGAAAACCAGAACATTTGCCATCAAAAAAGTGATGAACTCATCGGATCCACTTAAGTTTCACTTCCAGCAGGGAGTATTGTGAGCTACTTTGGACACACAGACCGACTGTGTGTACTGGTGTAATAAGTAAGTAAGTAAGTAATTGTGGAAAAAGTGAAGCACTGTGAACGCTTTCCAGATATATGCAGGCAATGTATACCACATCCTTGTTGGGGGCTAAGCCCCCGTTGAGATCTGATCCTTGATCCACCACTGGTTGTAAGTCTGAAATTCTGAGTTACCACTTTAAATTCAGCATGTGCTTTGTCCTCTATGATTTCTACAAAAAATGTAAAGGAGCAACTCACTATATTTACCATGCAATTCCCAAAAAAACTTTACCAGCAATAAGAATGATAACATTAGCAGCTATAAATATTAGTTAATAAGGTTAGATAGGAAAGGATAGTAAAGTTAGTTTAGAAATGGCTGTTCACTTTGGGTCAGGTTAGTTTAGAAGCCGGCATAGTGGCTGTTCAATTTGGGTCAGGTTAGTTTAGAAGCCGGCATAGTGGCTGTTCAATTTGGGTCAGGTTAGTTTAGAAGCCGGCCTAGTGGCTCTTCACTTTGGGTCAGGTTAGTTTAGAAGCCGGCCTAGTGGCTCTTCACTTTGGGTCAGGTTAGTTATGAAGCCGGTATAGTGGCTGTTCAATTTGAGTCAGGTTAGTTTAGAAGCCGGCATAGTGGCTGTTCACTTTGGGTCAGGTTAGTTTTGAAGCCGGTATAGTGGCTGTTCACTTTGGGTCAGGTTAGTTTAGAATCTGGTATAGTGGCTGTTCAATTTGGGTCAGGTTAGTTTGGAAATTGGTATAGTGGCTGCCTGCATGTCAGCATAGAGCAAGTGAAGGTAATAAGAGCCGAGATTAAGAGCTGCCACTGTACCTTTCACAGGAGCTGGAGGAGAGCGAGGGGTGGTGAATGTGTAAACATTGGAGAAGGGCCCTTCGCCCGCTTCATTAAAGGCCTGGATGCGGAAGGTATAAGAGGTAGACTCATTAAGCCTCTGGACTTTGTGTGTGTGGCATGGTCCTTTATACAAGGATATAAATCTGCAAAGACAGGAACATGAAAGAGAAGGGGGAGGGATTAATGAGGAAAAGGGCAAAGATGACAAAAAGCAAATGAGACACACGATTCCTCTGTGAAGAAATAAAGAGTGGAGCAAATCATCACTTCATGTCTCCAAATAAGGCAGTCTCAGGCTCATACGCTTCTTTTCAAATCTCTCATATCCATTTTTAAGTAGTAGGTCACATTCTTACCTGCCGTTCTTGTCCTCCATCTGCAGCTGATACTGGAGGATGTCTGAAGCAAGGGCTTTGGTTGGGCCATCACCCCACTTGAGCCTGAGGGTCTGGTGGCTGAAGGCAGTGCACTCCAGGCGGGGTGGCAGTGGCGGAAGTGGCTTTGTCTTCAGCTTAAAGGTGTGACTAAAAGGACCTGCTCCCAAACTGTTCAGAGCCTGGATCCGGATCCTGAAGAATGAGGAGATTGATATCAACATCAGCACTCTGCATGGACTTAAATGATCTCAATTACTGATGCACCCCCACAAAATACATGGATACAACTTCGAGGCAGCATCAGGGAGTAATTAATGATTAGCTAGGCGAAATCAGAAGCCGCACATATTCCTATAAATTGGAATACTTACGATAATCTTTTGGACACTCTCACTCTTAAGGACACACAGTGGTTTTATGTTTTGAATATGACTGTGCCAATTATCATGGGCAATGACATTTTGTTGAACAGACTTTCATCAGACTGAGAATCTCAAGCTTTTTTTCAACAAATTGGACACGTCTTGACTCATGGTGAGTTCTCAACTTAATAATATTTTTGATGAAACTAGAAAGAGTGAATAAGGTCCTGATCACAATTTGCACAAGTCACAAGATCTTTATGGATAAATGAAAAGAGAACAATTCTGTATAATGCACTGGCTTTGAAGATTTTAAGATTTAAGTCAGTTTTTTCATTTGTCACACTATTATTTAGTTTCATAGTCTTCAAATTAAGGATTTACGATCTTATGCTGCAAAAATGATAAAAAAAATTGTCTTTCGAAAAATAAGAGTGGTTAACATTGAAAATCACCGTGCATATCACTTTTTTTTTTACAGCTAAAATTAAAAAGCGGCTTAAAGTGGATATGACACTTAGAGACAACATAGTCTTATTACATGTAACAAAGGTTATATAATTCGGTCAACCTAAGCGTTTTGGGAAAATGGACGCAGTTCTCCCGTTATATATAACATCTGAATGTCCCGCCACTGAAAAATGTGCACGCCGTCTGAACAGCTTCCGGCTGAGCACCAAGCCGAAAATACGTCACAGACTGTAGACCGTATCGGCTCGCGCGCCTGGCAGCCGTTGTTTACACTTTTTTTTAGCGGCAGAAACTTTGATTAAACACAGCTCTCAGGGACTTGTTTGTCGATATGCCTGACCAGTGTGTAGCAGCATATTGCACAAACACAAGGGCGAAAGGTTTTAGCCTTTTCAAGTCCAGGCAGACTGATCGAAAGCTGGGGTGTTGTGTGATGCACGAAATGTCTGGCTGCTGCTCCCTCCGCTCGCACACACGCATTTGCTCCAGACAGCAGACACTTTCCTGTACCGTCTCCATGTTCTCACTGCTCACAGGAACACATAAAATGTCAACCCCAAAAAATATGTTCACAATAATCTTGCAGCATGAAAACACGGCAGCGTAAACACAGCGGCGGCATGTAAACACGACGGTGGCATGAAAACACAGGGGCGTAAACACAGCGGCGGCATGTAAACACGACGGCGGCATGAAAACACGGCGGCATGTAAACATGGCGGCAGCATGAAAACACGGCGGCGTAAACACAGCGGCGGCATGTAAACACGGCAGCGGCATGAAAACACGGCAGCAGCATGTAAACACGGCAACGACATGAAAACATGGCGGCGTAAACACGGCAGCGGCATGTAAACACAGCAGCAACATGAAAACATGGCGGCGTAAACACGGCAGCGGCATGTAAACACAGCAGCAACATGAAAACACGGCGGCGTAAACACGGCAGCGGCATGTAAACACAGCAGCAACATGAAAACATGGCGGGGTAAACACGGCTGCGGCATGAAAACACGACGGCAGCAACAAGGCGGCGGCATGAAAATACGGCGGCGTAAACACGGCGGCGTCATGAAAACACGACGGCGGAGGGTAAACACGACGGTGGCATGAAAACACGACGGCGGCGTAAATACGGCGGCGGCATGTAAACATGACATAATTTGAGTAATTAGAGTGTTAGAAACAGCAGCAACAAAAATCAAAGCCCCCCTTACCATTCCATATTCTGCAGCCTTTCAAAATCCATCGGAATTGGCACGTCTCTTACCTCTGCTTCGGCTCCGCCATAAACACCGTCGGCATTATTTTTGCTGCCAGAATACTCCTGGTTTGAATGTTCGTCCAAAAGATACGGCTCCAATCTATAGGGTCTAATCACTGCTGCAACATCCTCAGGATCCGAGTCAGAAATAATCCACACTTGAAGAGGAGTCAGAAAAGTTCTTGATCTCGTCACAGTCTGAGGTCCATCTGTTCCTGTTGTCGATCGAACAGACAAAGACGGGACTCTCCAGCCTGTGTCGTCACGGCATCATGTGACCGCTGAAGGCGCACTGAAAGCGCGCTGTCCAATTAACATACTTTTAAGAAGCTGTACAAACTTTATTTTTCAGTGATAATGAGTATAATTACTTTCAACTTACTATAAAATATGTATATTTTGCTACTTATATCAGTTTTCCCTATTTTTTTGAGGTGTCATCTCCTCTTTAAGCGCCAGACATCAGCTGACAAAGAACACATTTAATTAATGACAAAAGGATGGGAGAAAAACAGACAGCTGATTTATTCTTTATTTTTGAGAAAATCAGACTTTTTATTGAACTGGGCAGTCCAACAAATACAATATTTGGTCACGTTTGTGCAAATGCCCACCATCCCTTGAAGCACAACTTTGTGTTGAATGCTCAGGGCACTCAGATGCGTGAATACAGTATAACTTTGAGTCTGTATGTATAATTTTGACCCTGTATGGCTTACTGAAGATCCAAATGAAATTCAAATTTGTACACCCAATTCTAGTTTTTTAAAAAGTCATTAATGCTGTGCAATCATTCCACCCTGGCAAAAGGACCGTTCAAAGACATGATTAAAAGCCCATAATGACCATGACATTCATGCCCATGATATCTGTATGTAAACCTCTGGCCACAACTGCACGACTGTGCTGTACCAAACCACCAAGTGTGCACAGACTTGAGACAGAAAATGACACTGTGTGATATGATGCAATATGGGGAAAAACAGCAACAGCTGCACTGCATAAATTTTGAAAATGCATGAACTGTTGCACTGTGGTCTAATATCACCAAGACACACACATATTTAGATATACCTTAGTATACACTAGTATAGTTCTACTTCAGAACTGGAATATATTATAGAAGACATAGCTTACTGAATTTTCATGCCATGCAATGCAATGGCTCCTTACACATTGCAATGGCTCTGGAGTTTCTCTACAATTCCTATTAAATCATAAAGTAGTAAGTGGTTGGCTGAACTTCACTTAACACTCCTCTTTGATATGAGCACGGACATGCATGTTGCAGCCAGAGATGGCTGCAACGTAAATGCGTAAATAGTTAAAGTCGTTGATAAAACATTCTTGCTGCTATCGTTTCTGTAGGACAATGTTGCTTTTTGTCCCACACATGGACGAGTCACGTTCAGCTCGTCGGATCTTTAGTTGTTGATCTGTTCAGATATCGTCAATGTTTGTGCAAGACATTGGACTTGGGAAGTTGAACGAAGCTGGACGACAATCAAACAGAACACTGACAGTACGGGAATTACGCCAACGATAAGTAATGGTCAAGACAGAAAGCACAAACAGAATACAGATGAATTGGGGTTGTTGTCAGGATTCGTTCACATTTTTCAACAGTTTGAAAATTCTGAGGAAGCGCCAGCTACAGGAACGAAGCTGGACAACGGTTAAACGAAGTTTCCGAAAGTCAAAGTAAGTCCAGATTTCTTGTTTCATTTTGGCTTCGGTGTCCGTCAGTGCCATGTGACCAGGGCTTTAAATCATGCAAAAAGTTGTGGGTTGTTATGCTTGATTCAATTAACATGACATCACCTTACATGACATGACTCATCCTGTGAAGTGACTATTACACATGTACATCCCTATAACAATACTCAAATGAGTATTGTCATAGGGATGTACACCATGAGTAGGCCCTAGTCATATGTTCATGAGTAATAATATATGTTTACTTCTGAGTATATAATTGGGGCACAATTGCTCAATAACACCCATAGGTCATAAACGGTTAAATGTTTTTACAGTAAAGCACACCTAGAAAATGCAGAGGAGGTGGCTCAGTGGGATATGAATTAGATGTTTACTGTATAGACCTGGGTTTGATTCCTGGTCATGCTACCAGTCTGTGTCCTTGGACAAGACACTTCATCTACACTGTCCAAGTCCACCTATCCTGTAACAGAATGGGCACCAGCCTTGACTGGGAAAGTATAAACTGTGATAAACTGGTGTCCCAACCCAAGGAAATAACACACTCATCCGCTTCATGCTACAGAATCCGGGGATAAGCACCTCCACCAATTGGCCTCAGGACCTACACAGGGCTTATTTTCTTAAACTTTACACTCAGGAAAACACACAGTCAGCAGAAGCATTACGTTTCTCACTTCATGCCATCTGCAGCACAGAAACTGAAAGTGGCACAGCTGTTGTGTTGTTGTTTTACAATTCTTAAAAGGGTAGTTGTAAAACAGCTAACTGATCATCTGAAGAGGAATGGTCTATTTGAAGAGTTTCAGTCAGGTTTTAGAATTCATCATAGTACAGAAACAGCATTAGTGAAGGTTACAAATGATCTTATTGCCTCGGACAGTGGACTCATCTCTGTGCTTGTTCTGTTAGACCTCAGTGCTGCTTTTGATACTGTTGACCATAAAATTTTATTACAGAGATCAGAGCATGCCGTAGGTATTAAAGGCACTGCGCTGCGGTGGTTTGAATCATATTTGTCTAATAGATTACAATTTGTTCATGTAAATGGGAATCTTCTTCACAGACTAAAGTTAATTATGGAGTTCCACAAGGTTCTGTGCTAGGACCAATTTATTCACTTTATACATGCTTCCCTTAGGCAGTATTATTAGACGGTATTGCTTAAATTTTCATTGTTACGCAGATGATACCCAGCTTTATCTATCCATGAAGCCAGAGGACACACACCAATTAGCTAAACTGCAGGATTGTCTTACAGACATAAAGACATGGATGACCTCTAATTTCCTGCTTTTAAACTCAGATAAACTGAAGTTATTGTACTTGGCCCCACAAACCTTAGAAACATGGTGTCTAACCAGATCCTTACTCTGGATGGCATTACCCTGACCTCTAGTAATACTGTGAGAAATCTTGGAGTCATTTTTGATCAGGATATGTCATTCAAAGCGCATATTAAACAAATATGTAGGACTGCTTTTTTGCATTTACGCAATATCTCTAAAATGA
Organism: Thalassophryne amazonica; assembly: GCF_902500255.1. Classification (NCBI taxonomy): domain Eukaryota; kingdom Metazoa; phylum Chordata; class Actinopteri; order Batrachoidiformes; family Batrachoididae; genus Thalassophryne; species Thalassophryne amazonica. Next base: position 115,589,874 of record NC_047106.1, on the reverse strand, counting down.
GAAAGGTCTTGTCTCAGAGTGATGCTGAAAAACTAATTCATGCATTTATTTCCTCTAGGCTGGACTATTGTCATTCATTATTATCAGGTTGTCCTAAAAGTTCCCTAAAAAGCCTTCAGTTAATTCAAAATGCTGCAGCTAGAGTACTAACGGGGACTAGAAGGAGAGAGCATATCTCACCCATATTGGCCTCTCTTCATTGGCTTCCTGTTAATTCTAGAATAGAATTTAAAATTCTTCTTCTTACTTATAAGGTTTTGAATAATCAGCTCCCATCTTATCTTAGGGACCTCGTAGTACCATATCACCCCAATAGAGTGCTTCGCTCTCAGACTGCAGGCTTACTTGTAGTTCCTAGGGTTTGTAAGAGTAGAATGGGAGGCAGAGCCTTCAGCTTTCAGGCTCCTCTCCTGTGGAACCAGCTCCCAATTCAGATCAGGGAGACAGACACCCTCTCTACTTTTAAGATTAGGCTTAAAACTTTCCTTTTGCTAAAGCTTATAGTTAGGGCTGGATCAGGTGACCCTGAACCATCCCTTAGTTATGCTGCTATAGACGTAGACTGCCTGGGGGTTCCCATGATGCACTGTTTCTTTCTCTTTTTGCTCTGTATGCACCACTCTGCATTTAATCATTAGTGATCGATCTCTGCTCCCCTCCACAGCATGTCTTTTTCCTGGTTCTCTCCCTCAGCCCCAACCAGTCCCAGCAGAAGACTGCCCTCCCTGAGCCTGGTTCTGCTGGAGGTTTCTTCCTGTTAAAAGGGGAGTTTTTTCCTTCCCACTGTAGCCAAGTGCTTGCTCACAGGGGGTCGTTTTGACCGTTGGGGTTTTACCTAATTATTGTATGGCCTTGCCTTACATATAAGGCGCCTTGGGCAACTGTTTGTTGTGATTTGGCGCTATATAAAAAAAAATTGATTGATTGATTGTGCATCAGTTTGCCAAGTACCACCATTCCTCCATTTTGGAACTTCAGTAACAGTCGATGTGTCAAATGATTTTCTGATATGCAAAATTCGAAACAGTTGGTATAACTATTAATTTATGAACAATGAAGATCCAACAGTTTTAACCATGGATGTGCCGAAGCAACTAATTGTGCTTTTCATCACGTTTCTATCAACAGATCAGTGACAGCACATCACAGAAACTTAATTTGCTCACTTCGTGAAACTATAAATTCTCATCTGCAAAATGGCTTTTGCCTTCTGACAATCTTTGAGTCACAGCCAATGCTAGAGACTGGAGAATGTCACACGGTCTGTCTCCCCCTCTTGACTGCTGTCAGAATGCTGCCTCTGACTGCAGCTTCTGTTAGCAGCAGATCCTCACTGAAACGCACCAATGAAGACTCAAAAAAAAAAAAAAAAAAAAATGGTTCTGTTGATCTGATATCACTTTTTAAATTTAGTGGTACAGACAAACAAAATTATCATGGAAAGACTTGGTAAAAATCAAGAAAATGCCCTTGGACTCCAGATGGTTAAAGAGCCATCTTGGCATCATCTGAAAGGTTGTGAACTACAACTGCTTTCACTTTTGTTTTGTGAGAGTTCATAACATACTTACCTGTAGCTGGTGTCAGGCTGTAGATGCTGGATGATGTGTTTGGTGACCGGGCCAACAATAACTGGTTGACGTTCTCCGAGGTCAATCAGGTAGGAAGTGATCTCAGAGCCATGGTTGCACGGGGGATCCCAGCAAATACCCAGGCAGGTGGACGGAGAGTAGAGAGGTGATAGCCGGGAAATGTTGTCATCTGTCTCCTCCTCTTCGTCTTCTTGGTATGTGAAAGACTCAAATCTCTGCAGCTCAGCCTCCTTCAGAGTGTAGATGTTGCTGACAGCTGCAGGCACAGAGCAGGGCGTCTGGCACAACACTGCCTCACTGAACGGCCCCATGCCAGCAACATTTGCAGCCTGCAGAGAAAAACACGAACATTCACCGGTGACGTACCCCTCTAATTAGTGCTTCAATAGATATACACATCTGTGGTTATTTATACCCACAAGGTGGCATTGCAATGTAATCCCCTCCTGTATTCAAGGTACAAGCCATTCTTAGTATGCCACATCATCATGCAAAAAAATGTAATAAATACAAATCAGAAGATCCCTTAAGTGACTCAATTTTGACCTGCAAACACGAGAAGATTCTTCGTGTATGAGGGGTGCCAAAATTGTAAACATAGAAGAAATACATGAGAATGAAAACATTCTCTCACCCACCCCAAAAAAAGCTAATTTGCATGGGAGAACAACACGGGTAATGATTTCAGAAGGAAAATTCAATTTAAAATGCCATGAAAGTCTGAAACTGTTCAGAATCCAATTGATATGACATTTTTTGTTATGTTGCAATACATATATGTATTATTTGAATTAGCAATATTTTTTAATGCATACACAAAGTTTTCAATGTTAAGGCCCAGTCACACGGCACTTAACGATGGGCAATGAAGCCCAAACAAAACAATAAATCTGGACTTTCATTGACTTTTGTTGGCATTGTTTAACCTTCGTTCCTGCAGCTGGCGCTTTGTCTGGATATTTAAACTGTCGAAAAATTTGAACGAATGCCGCAGAAAACCTCAATTCGCTTGTATTTCGTTTTGGTGTCATTCTTGACGGTTTTGTTTACTTAGTTGTTGTAACGTTAGCGTTTAGTTTGACTTCGTTCAAACAGCTGAATGTTTTCACACAGTACAAAAGCTGGTTTGTGAGCAATGTTGTGGAGGAGAGATGCAGCTGTTTCCTCCGGGGTGGAGCTGATATGTGGTGTGGGGCTTCTGCCGCTGCGTATGCAGCTGCTGTCACACCGTGGTGCTGGCCGGCCAGGAAGAATTTGTCGGCCTCCTCCGCCAGCGCACGGCAGTCTATGATCATGGTGTTGTTCCAGCACTGCGCGCACCCAAGGAGAGAGATGCTGCACAAAAATTCTGGCTGGAGCTGCAGCATTCTGTCCATGAACTCTGAAGGGCTTGCTGTCCTCCAGCCCGTGCAGTGAGAAGAGCCTGCTGGCCCTTTTGGCATCTGACAGTTCAAAAGTTTTGAGGAAGTGATCCTTGATGGCTGTGAATTTGTTGCAGCAGGAGAGGTTTGCAGGAGTGATCAGCTTTGCGTAATAATATTTTGTGTCGTCTGTGGTGATCTCACAAAGCGAACTGTGCCTTGGTTTGTGCAAACCAGGTGGCAGTTTACAGAAACGTGACTTTGAGCATCAAGTGTGAAAAAGTTCTAGCAGTAGCGGACATTCGCGTGTGAACAGCTTTGATCCACAGAGGTGTGCCATAAAAACATAAAACCCAGTGTGCGCTACAACACATCCAAACACTGAATGCATTCATCCAGAGTGAATCAGCTGGAGAGAAGGTAAAGCGTGCATGATCCATGTACACAGCGCCTGTGAAATATTTGGCGTGTTTGCAGTGTGTATTATTTTTGTGAAGTATTTCACATGTGTGGTTAGTGTGGTGGTGTTTTTGTTTTGTATAAATGAGGCATCTTATGAATGTTGAGCAAGTGCGTCAGTTTATTTATTTATTTATTTATTTTTAAATTGGAGCAGCATGTCATCACTCTGAACCTTTCACAGACAAGAGCCACAAGGTGCTTCACAACATAAAAAGCACAATACACCACACAGTGGCCAAGACATTTAAAAACATAGCATAGCAGCCCAAAACCTAAGCAAAAGCTTGTGTAAAAAAGAAGGTCTTAAGTTGGCTTTTAAGTGTCAACAGAGTCCAGTGAGCGCAGAGAGAGCGGGAGACCATTCCAAAGCCTAGGAGCAACAGCCTGGAAGGATTGCTCTCCTCTGGTTGAAAAACAGGTGCGTAGAACCATCAACAAATTTTGATCCACAAACCTCAACGCCCTGGCAGGGGCATAAGGCTGGATGAGGTCACAGATATAGGAAGGCGCCTGACTATGTAGAGTTCTAAAGGTTAAAACCAAAATTTTAAAATTGATCCTGTAGGACACTGGCAGCCAATGAAGCTCCTTTAAAATTGGGGAAATGTGAGTCCTCCTGTTGGCTTGTGTCAGAATTCTCGCTGCAGAGTTCTGTACCAACTGCAGTCGACGCAACTCCTTGTTTACACATGAAAACAAACTGTTACAATAGTCTAAACGTGTTGACACGAAAAGCATGAGGATTCTGATGATTATGGAGATGATTCCTCTTTTGTTCTGGATGAGGAACCAGAGCAGGTGGATCCACTGACATGTGCACAGATCTCCACAGTGGGTCGGATTGTGCGCTTCTGTTTGCAGCTTCTCCAGGACTCCACCTCAGTGCCGAATCCTGGAACACAGAGCACACACTACTCCAGCAGTGGCTCCAGGCGCTTCGTTTAAAGGGTGGAGATCAACGTTAGCTTCGGTTTTGTTTTGTTCCTCTTTCGTTCCTTTTGTGCTCCTGATTCGCAGGCTATTCGGTGATGGGAAAAGTCAAAAGCTCATTCGGCCACCTTTTCTCGACAATTTGTGACTTTTCCCCTTTGTTCAGGATTCGTATGTCGTGTGACTGGGCCTTTAAATGTATCCTGTTGGTGAGCATTTCTTTTGAAATTAAATGACAGGAAGTTTAACTGTGGCTGTGCAGTTGTTGAGCATCTCTGTACATTTAAAAAAGAACACTGTGGTCCCATGAGTAGAGTTGTTTCATACTGACAGAAAAATATTTTTGTTCTATTTGTCACACAGCAACATCTGTCAGGTCGTGATAACCTGGAAGCACGAGCCCCTGGTGCATCCACCACACTGAGTCCTGACTGGCAACTAGAAGGACACACAGCTGGTCCCTTCCCTACCACCTAAACCTTACCTAGACATCCAATCGCCACAGTCAAGTGATACATAAGTATCCCCTTGGTGTTTTCCAGTTGCTGTGACCTTCAGTGCTGAGGCACCTGCACAGTGGATCATGCTCGGAGAAGTGTGCCACTTGCCCAATCTAATCTCATCTCTTTGGTATTCTCCCACAAGGCAGACAGTATGCCTCATCAGGGACTTCCTGAGTAATTGGTCATCTGACACAAAGTAATTTCAACAGTACCCAAGAACTTTCAGATGCAAACTAGCATAAGATGCATCAAGTGATTGCCTTTGGTCACCAGCTAATGTCCAAGTGTCAGAGCTATACAGGAAGACAGAAGTACCAGGATCAAGAAGTCTTGGACCTTCATTCTCCTGCAGTGATATTGGCATTACCATGCACCTATGTCCAGTGACAATCGGAGCTGCGTCAGTCACAGTCAGTCAGAGCTGCGTGTCGTCAGAGCGAGCTGCAAAAAGTTTGTACCTGAGTTTTCAGAGGTGGTGTTTGTGGTTGCCATCTGCCACGCCGGTGTTTGCCAACCCGGACAGTGGGAATACCACCTCAACCGGCAACTTAGCCCCGCGACTGGACAGCAACAACGTCCGAGGCCCGCCCAACGTGGTGAATTCACTGAGGCCGCGCGCTGCGTCATTAGAGCCGCGCGTCACGAGTGCCGCTTCCCCGAGGCCTCGTGCAGCCACCACGGATCCATCAGCGCGGAAACACCGAGGTCGCGCGGCACCAGCGCAGTGCAGATCCATCCCGGTGACAAACAACGCAGGCTGTTAACATCGGCGATCGACAAGCTGCTCATAAGCCGACCATGGGGCCTAAGAAGGTTCTGACAGCGGAGGAAGGTGACGATATTAAAAAATCTCTGGACTTTCTATCAGAGGAGATTTCTGTTGTGAAGCAGCAACAGAAATCAATCATGGATCTGGTGGAGGAGGTGAAGGCATTACGGCTCCAGAACGCCGAGAAAGACCGGCATCTGGTGCAGCTGGAAAATAGAGTGGCTGAATTGGAGCAGTACACCAGAATTAACGACGTCATCATCACAGGTCTTCACATCAAACCACGGTCCTACGCACGGGCGGTAACAGATGAGAGCGGAGGGGAGCCCAGTGAACAGGAGGTCAGCTCTGTGGAAAAACAGGTTGCTGATTTCCTCCTATCTAAAGGTATAGAAATGGATTTAAATAACATTGAAGCGTGCCACCCTCTGCCCCCGGAGAAATGACGGTGATAAACGAACCGTCATCATGAGATTCATCAACAGAAAACACAAAACAGCACTGTTAAAACAAGGAAGAAAACTGAAAGGGACAAACGTATTCATCAATGAACATCTCACCAAACGGAATGCCGACATCGCCAGGAAAGCACGCTTCTTAAAGAAACAGGGAAAAATCCAGCACACATGGACTTCAAACTGTAAAATATTCATCAAACTGAACGGATCACCAGAACAAGCAAAAGTCATGGCAATAAGGAACATCGAGGAGCTGGACAAATATGAACAATAGGTATGAGGACTCAAACACATCACAGCACCATGATGCAGACTGGAGCAACCCACTCATCCATATCATCTACACCCGGAGACAAGAGAGACATAATGACTAAGGATAATGATCCGTTTATTTCTGCCCAGGAGCTCTGTCTAGATACATTTAATTATAATAACTCTGCTAACCACCCCTTCGAATCTGAAAATGATCCTGATACCTTTTTCAGTGAGAATATTGTGAGACAGTGCAAATATTTTACAGAAGAACAATTCAAAAATTATAAAATCAATGATGAAAATTTTTCAATTATACATTTCAACAGCAGAAGTCTTTCTCGGAATCTGTCCACTATTAATGATTGTTTGAAAACATCCAAAAAACGTTTTTCAGTTATTGCAATTTCAGAAACATGGTTAAATGAGGATAATAAAGATCTGGTATATCTTGATGGTTATGAATTGTTCCTGGTTAATAGGCAGACGAGAAGGGGCGGAGGCGTTGCATTGTTTGTAAGGTCAGATTATAAGTGTAAACTCATTAACAACATGTCATTTATAGTGGACAACATCATGGAATGTGTTACCATAGAAATGACATCTATAAACTCCAAAAACATAGTTGTTAGTTGCATTTACAGAGCTCCTGGGACAAATATTGACACCTTTGAAGACATTATCTTAGGAATGTACAACAAAATCAACAGAAATAAGCATTTATTTGTCTGTGGAGATTTCAATATAGATTTTTTAAACCCTCACAATCATCCACAAATTACCTCATTTATAAACACCTTGTACTGTTTAGGGCTGTTTCCAACCATCATTCATCCTAGCAGAATAACTATGGACTCAACAACTCTCATTGACAATATTTTAACTAACGTTATATCCGGTAATCTTAGTGGGGGACTACTGGTCAGTGATATCAGTGATCACTTGCCAGTTTTCTCAGTCTTTGCATTGGAGGGTTGTTGTATGTATCGAAGCAATATCAAATTCATGAGTAGAAAAGTAACACCTGAAACAATTGATAATTTAAGGGAGGATTTATCAAGTCAGAATTGGTCAGATGTTTTTGTTGATGATGTGACAGGTCATATGATGCTTTCATTTCCATTTTTTCCAGTTTGTATAATAAACACTGTCCATTTGTTGACAAAATATATAGAAATCAATATAGCAACAAACCATGGATAACTAAGGGACTTCAGAGGGCATGTAAAAAGAAAAACGTACTATATAAACAATTCATAAAACTACGAACTAAGGAAGCTGAAAGTAAGTATAAAACATATAAGAATAAGTTAATCAATATCATGAGACTCAGTAAAAAAACACATTATAATGAGTTACTTGTCAAAATAGAAATAACATCAAAACACATGGAACATATTAAATGAAATAGTAAAAAAAGAATAGAGTAACTAGAGATTATCCTTCATTTTTTCAGAGTAACAACTACATCACAATTGATAACGACGAGTCTATTGCTGAACACTTTAATGAATACTTCGTTAATGTGGGTAAAAATCTTGCCAGTAAGATTGACTCATCAACTAATAACTTCTGGGTAAATAATTCAACGTTTAACAAATCTGTTTCAATGTTCATTGGTGGTACTCATGAAAGGGAAATACTTGATCTGGTTCATGGTTCAAAAAGTAAGAAATCGACTGATTTTAATAATTTGGATATGGCTTTATTAAAAAAAGTTATTGATTGTATAGTAAAACCGTTCAATTATATTTGCAATATGTCACTAAGTACTGGTAAATTTCCTTCTCAAATGAAAATAGCCAAAGTAATTCCTCTGTTTAAAACTGGTGACAAACACACATTTTGTAATTATAGACCTATATCACTCCTGCCACAATTTTCCAAAATTTTGGAAAAAATATTTGCTAAAAGATTAAATGATTATTTACTGAAGCATAACATCATTTGTGAAGAACAATATGGATTCAGAAGGTCTCGAACTACATCACATACTTTGATGGACTTTGTGGAAAGTATTGCAACTGCAATTGATAATAAACAATACACAATAGGTGTTTTTTTTTTATTTACAGAAAGCGTTTGACACAATTAACCATGGAATACTATTAAGTAAACTGCAGAAATATGGAATCAGAGGTCTGGCATATGAATGGATAGCTAGTTATTTACAAGGCAGATTTCAGTATGTTCAATTCAATAATACAAATTCTGAACTCAGGGATGTCACATGTGGGGTGCCGCAGGGCTCAGTGCTGGGTCCTTTGTTGTTTATAATCTATATAAATGATATAAGTTGGGTGTCGAGTTCACTGAGATGTGTCCTTTTTGCGGATGATACAACTGTGTTCTGTAGCGGTGAAAATCTTGAACAGCTTCTGGACATAGTGGAGAAAGAACTGGAAAAATTTAAGGTTTGGTTTGACGCTAATAAGTTGTCACTCAACCTTGGGAAAACTAAATGTATTATATTTGGAAATAAACAGGCACCCAAATGTAAAAATTTAACTATAAACAATAAGGAAATTGAGTTAGTAACAGAGAATAAATTTTTAGGTGTTATAATTGATAATAAACTTAGCTGGAAACCACATATAAATTATGTGAAATCCAAATTGTCAAAAACTATAGCCATTTTGTATAAAGCCAAAGACCTACTGCCGCAAGAAGGGTTACTTACATTATATCATTCTCTGATGGTATCATATATGACATATTGTGTTGAGTCATGGGGAAACAAATCAAATACCAATCCAATATTCCTTTTGCAAAAACGAGCCATACGAATCATCTGCAATAAACAATATCGTGAACCAACTCATTCTCTATTTGTGTCTTTAAATTTATTAAAATTCATTGATTTGGTTGATTACATTACAATTCAAACTTTATTTCGAGCGAAAAACCAAGCCTTACCGAGACATGTCCAGAGTCTGTTCCGATTGAGGGAATCCAGATATAGTTTAAGAGGTTGTGCAATTTTTATGAAACCACCAGTAAGAACAAATGTAAAGGGTTTTTGTGTGTCTGTGGTTGGGGTGAGGAAATGGAACAAATGTTCAACAGAGGTTAGAATGAGTAGTACCTTAGTGAGATTTAAGAAACTACTCAAAAAGAACATTATGTCTAAGTATCATAAAGAAGCAAATATAATTTGATTTATATGGAATGTTCAATTTATAAGTGGGACTTTGAATGTGTGGGTATGTATATGCGTATGTAGATATATAGATATGGGTAGGTGTATATGTATATAAGTGACTGTGTATATGTATGTATATATTTATGTTTGTAAAGTATATACGTATGTATATAGGTATATGTGGCACAGCCCAAGCAGAGGGTCACCCCCAAGAGCCTGGTCTGCTTGAGGTTTCTTCCTTATAGGGAGTTTTTCCTCACCACAGTTGCCTAGTGCTTGCTCTGGGGGTTGGTAAGGTTAGTCCTTACTGGTGTAAAGTGCCTTGATTTGACTTTCTTATGATCTGGTACTATATAAATATAATTATAAGTGAATAGTATATTGATGTGTATGTCTGTGTGTCGACATGTTGTAGTGAATTTATATTTATGTAAATATGACTGATTAGAATTGTTGGACTTGTACTAGCAGGGGTGGGCGCTAATAAGCTTTGCTTCAGCCCACACCCTTTCGGACTCACTAGTTTTGTCTGTTTGTTTGTGGAATTGTTCATTTTTTTCTATTTGAATATTTTGTGTGCCGAATTAAAAAACTTTGTCACTTTGTCACATAGCATTACAGTTGCATGTCCCAAGCTAGGGGGTGGGACAAGGGCTAGAGAATGTGCATACATTAATTGTGTCAAAACAATTAGTGGAGTTAAAAGGAATTTGCCTAAATGCGTTATTATGGCATTAACTTTGGCAGCCTCCAATATATTGTTTTCATGGTGTTGCAGTACTCAAGTCCGGTCATGGTCTCAACTTTGTGTCCCCACCTCCAAAGACTCTGCCTTCACTCATCTCGACCACTCCAAAGTGAAAGCATGATAACTTCTATATGTTGCAAAGCAAAGTGGCATCCACCTTCCAGTGTCAGACACTGTCCACTTTCAATCACTCAGATGGAATTTCATGGAAAAAAACTCTTCACATAAAAATATATCATATCTGAGGCAAAAGGTGCTTTATGGCGCATTTCCATAAATCTTTAAAGCTCACCTGCACCCGGCAGAAGTAATTTGTAGCAGGCAGCAGCCCCTTCATCTCATGGCTGAGCCCAGGCCCACTGTAACACACCTGCATACTGCCTTCAGCAGCACCCCACTCTAGACGATATTCTGACACAGGGGCTCCGTTGCAATGAGGGGTCTCAAGAAAAAAAAAAAACAACACACACACACACACACACACACACACACACACACACACACACACACACACACACACACACACACACACACACACACACACACACACACACACACACACACACACACACACACACACACACACACACACACACACACACACACACACACACACACAGAAGGGAGGGAGAGAGAGACAGCAGGAAGAAAACTGTTGAAACTTTAAAATAACACAAGGTTATACTTAATATGTTAAGATTGTTCATCATATATCCAGAATGATACATGTAAATATCTGAGTACATCAGTAACAGAGTGGAAACGGAGTCAGTCTTACCTCCCAGCTCACCACGACACAGCTGGGGGATTTGAAGACTGTGGAAGGAGCCTTGCAAGGCTCTGGAGCCCCAGGACCAGTGGTGACCTCACAATGCTCCGAAAGAGGTCCAAACTGTTGGCACAAAACAAGTACAATGAAATACAACTAAATATATTTCTGATTCAATGAGTTTTAAAGTCATATTACACACAAGTAACCCTTTTGTTGTTACAAACAAATCAGTCATGACATTCCAGCTTACCCCTGCTTTGTTTGCCGCTTTGAGCCGGAAGCTGTAGGTTTTTCCGGGCAGTAAACATCCCACAGTGCAGTCCAGTTCTAGACCTTGGTACACCTCTCTGCTCTCCTCAGAGTGTGGCCCACTCACCTCAATACTATAGCAGGATACCAGACTTCCGCCGTCTACCTGAGGTGGACCTAGGAAATACGTACAGTCAATGTTTATAAGTCAATGCCCTGTAAAGCACATTCTAAGAAAACCTTTATATATGATGATTTACCACCCACATGCAGAAAGTTGCTTTAATTTGAGATATGAGTTTTCTTGATAAATGCATCAACATAAGCTGGAAAACAACCCACACAGACTGGCACTGGAGAGGAATGACTCACCCCAGCGCAGCTGCACCTCCCTGGCTTTGGGTTTACCCACCAGCCGAGGGGGCTGGCAGATTCCTGGCGGCACTGCGGGTGTCTGGACCTGCAGGGTCTCCGACAGCTTGCAGAAAGAATTAACAAAAACACCCACCCCAATTAAGACCCAAAGAAAATAAATTGTCGTCTCAACGCGTTTGTTCGGTGTCACACACACCAATCATCTGCGGATGGTCATTTTCACTATCAGACTGTTTCTGGCTAAAACAAATTCAAATGCTTCATACAGAAAGACAGCACAGAAACACATATTACTTGCAGAACATGAAGACACTTCAATGGATTGTCTGGCAACTAGTGGTGGGGGCATCTTTAAAACTCAATGTCTCTGACAAAACATGTGACTGTTGTGTCACATTGTGCTGTATGGAGAGAGAGGCTCTTGCCACCATGGCTCAAGTTTCTTTACAAGCCCCATGAAGAATAAATGCATGCACAAACAGCTGATGAAGAAATTAATGAAGGGCGCCTCTGAACTGTAGTAATTAAGAAAAACATCCTCTGACACATACAAGGAGGGTTAATCGATTAGCGGGGTTTTTGTCTTGTACTTACACAACAGGAAGCACAGTCTAATCTGCCAACAGAGGAGACTTGCTGAATGACAATTTCCTATTAAAACCCACCATAAGTAGAACGCACATCTAGAATTATTCATGTAAAATTTATCAGATCAACCAAAGGACGGAGGTTTGCAGCTGCCTGCTTCAACGTGTGTCTCACAGAAACCATTTGGTCAGTGTAACTAATACACACGTATGTGAGAAAAGAGCAAGAAAGACTATCAGCAATTATAATATTTTATGTAGCTATAATGTGTAAACTGAATGAGGCAACACAAAACGTCAGCAGGTGTACACAGGGCGTATGCTGGGCTTTGCCGTTTTAAGATGTAGAGTGGCAATTTTACAAGAACGTCACAGAAATGTGTAACTCTTAATTCATGTGCTGGAATACAGGTGCAGTGTACAGATGTGTGCTGGTGCTGAATGACTCACTGGGCTCTGCCCCCCCTCGCTCATGCAGTAAACTCGGGTCTGGTACGAGCAGCCTGGCTTCAAGCCTTCACACACGTGTTCCAGAGCTGGCCCAGAGTATACCAGCTCCCATGACAGACCTAAACACAAATGTCAAAGTTAAAGTATTTTTGCTTTTGGTGCTCAAAATGTCCATTTGTATGGAATTTAAATGTGTGAAAAATTTCCTCCAGCTTTACTTCAGACTTACCACTTAAACCTTCAGAAAGCTCAACAACATACTTTGTGGCTTCTGCACCGCCGCTATCTTTTGGGGGCTCTAAACCACAAAACAAAATAAGTGTCAATCTATAGCAATTACAAGTGTCAAAAATGAATAAAAGGATACCCCATCAACACACATGCTGCACATTGTCATCACTTGTCAGAAATAATTCCAAACAAATGATGACTGTTATTCTAATCATATATTCTATGTTAGTGTTTTGTGAGATCTACAAACTTAAGCACTACATGTTGCTGTGCCATTGGCCTCCTGCTACACCGGACAACCTATACTACCTTTGAGAAGTGAAGGTATCAAACATTCTAAATACCCACCCCAGGCCATCCTGACTGTCTGCAATGTATATGATTTTGAGCCAATGCACCTCTGTGGCATATATGTTCTCTTCTTGATCTTTCTCTCTCTATACATATGTGTATATATACATACATACATACATACATATATATTTGATGGTCGCAACTCTGGATGTATGTTTAGTTTCCATTCATGTATTTAATATGGCAATAAATCTGGATGCATACTGTGACATTTCTTTCATATTGCACTGATAGATAATGACTTGGATTCAAACTATAAAAATGATGAAAGGGAATCAGAATTTTTTAATTTCAATGCTTTTTCAAAATTTTTTTCTTTTTTTTTTTACTGTTTGGAAGGGGGGCAGCACGATGGATTAGTGGTTACCACTGTTGCCTCACAGCAAGAAGGTCATGAGATCGATTTCCACCTGTGGCCTTTGTGTGGAGTTGCATGTTCTGCCCGTGTTTGCATGAATTCTCTCTGGGTGCTCCGACTTCCTCTCACATGCAAAGACATGCAGGTTAGGTGGATTGAAAACTTTGCATTGTCTGTAGGTTAGACCTGTTCAAAATGTGAAATGTTACAAAATCTTTTGGGCCACGTTGTTCTTGTTCCACTAATAAATAAAAGCTCTGTGCCAAATTTGATCGTAATCGGACATCGTTTAGGGGTCCCCCACAAAGCAACAATTTTTCCCAAACAAGAAACGTAGTAATCCAGTAATTCCAGTAATGTTCTCCTCTGGGTGACCAATCAACCACCACTTTTTGCGATTAGAAGCCATCACATGTACCTGTAAATGAAAAATAATGGTATCAGAGTCTTCTCCTGTTAGGGTGATGTTGCCTTTCCAGCGGAGGGAGAGGAAAATGTGTCACTGTGGGGGACCTCTAAATCTTATCTGATTGAGTTCAAATTTGGTGTGCACCTATAAAACCCCAAGTGGAACAAAAACATGTGGCCCGAAGTCTCTCACAACTTTTATTTTTTCACTATATAACAAACAGCCCTACTGTAGATGTGTGTGTGAATGTGTTTGTTAGTCTATATGTGTCCTTGTGACTGACTGGTGTCCTGTCCAGGGTCTACCCCGCCTCACGCCCTATGACTGCTGGGACAGGCTCCAGCCTCCCCCTGACCCTTAATTGGAGTGAGTGGGTATAGAAAAAGGATGGACGGATAGTTTGGAAGGTCCTGTGAATTGTAATCCAGTGCGACTTGTATATGTAAAAATGCTGCCATTTATGGTCACAGGATGGCACCGCCTGCATGTGTGACAAACTGCTCCTGAGCAGAATAAGGTATTGATTCACACTCCAGAAATGAAGACGTAGAAGAAGCAGAAAAAGAAGGTTTAATGCTTTGTAACTGAAAGACCAAACTCTGGAATAAAAAGAGAGAATATAACTTTTATCCTAGTCCACACAACACGTGCTTGGACTATGTGAGACAACACGAAAAGCTCCTTTAACAGTCATGTGTTCAACCTGGGAAATAGTAGAAGCTGAGCTAAACTACGTGCTAAGTCGATTATCGAGTTTCGAGTGTTTAACCTTCTGGGGCCGACGCCGTCGTATACGACGGCTAACACCAAGCTTTACTAAATTATGAATACCTTTTTAATGACATGAGATAGAAACTTACTTTTTTTTGCTGAAAAGTTAACTCCGCTGACTTTCGAGCCAGCCATGAGCCATCTTTGTACTCCTCATAGAAGCTGTGTGATGACGTGCGCAATGTGAGTGTCCAATCGGAATTGGTTCACCGTCACATGGTTTTCCAAAATCCAATCGTAGGGCAGACTTACCTCACGTGAAAAGCCAAAGATCATTTTCAGGAGTGATATGTTACTAGTTGGCCCATTTGAATAGCCTCCTGGGTGCTCCAATGAGTACATACTATTGGGCTACTATTATACACAGCGATCAGTGAAAGCAGACGGAGCAGACGGAGAGCCTCTGATGACAATCTCACGTGCTCAAACAAAGAGTGTGCAACTATGAGGATTGCTCCACTAGTTTGCATGTGAATGTTACTGGATAACTGTGTTGCTTTCTCGGCGTAAAGCACTGTTTACCATGTCAATGGAGCGAGGGGGAGGGCCGCTCCTCAGAGTGTAAGGAGTCAAAGTGGGCCAAAGTGCAGACAGAAATTGCTTTGAGATGAAGACAAACAAAAACACATAGACCATTTTGTATATATTGTTCAAAATGTGCATTTGTGTTTATTGTTTGAACCTTTTTGTTGTACAGTCTTTCACACAAGACCTCAAATTACCTTTATAAAGTGACAAAACAGTTGTTTATTATAGTTTGCTGTGTGTTTTGAATAAATGTATGTGGAAAATTATTTTCCGCCTTTTTCCTTTATTTCTGAATGTAAACCTTTATTACACTTAGAAAACACAACAAAAGCATATATGTTATGAAAGCACAGGTTGTCCTGAAAAAAAGAGACATGAAACTTGATTGTGGGATGCAGGGAGAGCTGTTAACAGCAATAATAAAACATTTATGCCAGGCGAGTGAACTGGCCAAAAAATGCCCTCGGACCCCAGAGGGTTAATTACTTTGTACATTTACCTCAAATATGACTGTCTGATCAGTGGCCTAAATAAGTAGTTTACTTGTGTTCTGTGACTGGTACAAGAACAGTAATTAGCGTATTAGCTTCTGATGGCTAAAGCAGTGTTTGCTTTCAAAATAAATAATGCACAGTTTTCAAATGCTTAAATAAACTGCACATTTACCTCACATATTTGTTCAGATGCCAAAAGAAGCAGTTTATTCATGGTTTGTGCCTCATACAATCACAATTAACTCATTAACTTGTGCTCTCTAACAGTGTTTGCATTATGAATAATTAAATTCATTAAATTCATATAGCTTGTTGCTGCATAAAGTGGTAGCACCACATAAAAAAAATAAATGCAACCTACAGTATACTCTTTTCTGACATGTCTTTTTCACTTCATGGCACACTTTTGGAAAGGTGGGACTTATTCTCAAGAAAATATGACAGTCCCGTACCTACAATAATTCCAATTTAATGGACCGTAATTGTTTTCCTTCAAGTACATCTTCATATAGTGTGCTCTCATTGTTTGAGGTTTCACTGAAATCCACCAACTGTTTTAAGAGAAGGTGCAAGACTCAGACAGGGTGATTCTCCTCCTCACACACACACACTTTTGATTACAGGGGTATACTGAAACATGACCGTCCATTTGTGCAGTCATTTGATCAATATAAACCGAACTTCCAGGTAAGTTTCTGGATTAATCAGGCAATAAAGTGGATTGAAACTGACTAACCTTTGAGAAGTGAAGGTATCAAACATTCTGAATACCTACCCCAGGCCATCCTGAAGCTGTTGGGCAGGATTCTTCCTTTAATGACAGGCCTGCAGGGACTGCTGGGTTTGTCTGGGTTTGTGATGAACTCGACCACTGGGCTCGGGTTACTCTTACCCTCTGTGTTATATGCTGCCACCTGAAGGAAATGGACAAAAGCAGCAGTCACATTTTCCCTGTCAAAAACACTTGCTGATTGCATAGTTAGTGAATGTACATGTATAAAGGTCATTATGTTGCTGATAACGAGCACTGACTGTGCCCACAGAAGGGTAATGAAGGGATCTGAGACAGAGAGAGAGAGAGAGAGAAGAGCACTCCCTGATGCCAATAACCTCAGACAAAAAAAGCATTATCTAAATATTAACTTTACATTTCAACAAAACTGTTTAGACAATAAGAACACTGCAATAAAAAGTGAGGCAATATGACCAAAGTACTTCAGATACATTTGCACTTCAGTGTGGAACAGCTGCAAAAATATGGCAATATCTTAAGATTGTCATTCACAAACCAAACTGCACAGCACCCAGTGGAGCTGAATAACTGAGGGTAAGTGAGCAGGCTCCAACAGCATGTGATGACCATTTCTGTCATCTGGGCATAAAGTGTTTCGTTTAATGCAAGTTTTGTGTTTTGGAAAGCTCGAACATAGATTTTTATGGCCAGGCAGATCACAATCTTATGTAAAGTGAGGCTTACTGGCCAATTACGCAATATGTAAGAAAGGAAGTGATTTCTGTAATGTATGCAAAATGCCAAAAACGAACAATGCACACCGTCACTTCATTAGTCAAGTGTTTTGATGACATGAAAGCCTGGATGGCTTTGCTTTTAAAATTTTAATGATAAAAAATCTGAAGTGATGTATTCTGGTGGCTCCAATGGGACCCCCCTGCTACATCTGGTATCATTGACCTAGTATATGAAGTAAACCATCAGTGGACACAGATTTGAAATTTGACAGTCATATCAGGGCAGTTGTTAAATTGAGCTTTTTCCACTTGAGACAGCTGGCCAAAATAAAGCCAATTCTTTCGAGGCAACATTTTGAGACAGTAATCCACGCTTTTGTTTCTACTTGGCTGGATGACTGTAATGCACTGTATGTGGGGGTTAGTGCGTCTGCCATCGCCCATCTTCATATGGTACAGGACGCTGTTTCACACCTTTAAACCGGCACACATAAATATGAGCACATTTCCCCCATTATAGCCTCACTCCACTGGCTGCCCATACATTTTAGGATTTATTTTAAAATTCTTTTGTGTTTAAATCCCTGAATGCGCTTGCCCCGTACTGCCTCTCTGTGCTAATACACCCTTATAAACCCACCCACTCTCTCAGGTCAGCTGATCAGCTGCTCCTGGTATAACTAGGTGACATGGTTTTCTATATATTAGCAATATTATTATCAAATATGAATGGCTTTACTTTGGTATACTGCCTTTGATCTTGTTTTTTGATTCTGTTCTCTATTTTCCATATATACATATATGCATGTGTGAGAGTTCATGCACCATTATTCTTCTAAAGAATCACTCATTGTCAAAGCAGAAATATACACTGAACTGTTGAAGTAATCATTACAACTGCTCCCATGAGAAAAGTAACATTTGTCCTTTTGCTTAATGAATGTGCAGACTGTTTTGCTAGAGCTACGTTTTTGTCAAGCACAGATTAATATTTCGGCCTTGAGCAAAGAATAACACAGCCTGTACACTAGTTCGAGGCTGGCGCTGTAATGTTTCAATTTGAAGAACAATTATTATCTGTATGAGCAAGACCACAGGGGCCTTCCAGGTGCAAAGTGATACAAATATGAATTGACTGAAGAAACGCAGCTGTGCCTTGTATATTGTTTTGTAATATGTCTGTGTGTAAATAAATTCAGGAGCAGAGTGGGCGGGCCCTTCAGAGCTGACTGATGGACACTGACGAGGGATCATGCTGGCTCTCCCTGATCAGGAAATGAAATTCAGTCTCTAGTATGATCATTCTTTGTGTTAGTTAACTGAGTTGCTTTTTTTACAGATTACAACTCTGACATCTTGGTCCTTCGAAAGCCGGGTGCCAATAGACCGGTTGGTCGGCCCATGATGGAGAACCCCGTTGGAAGACTGTGGCCACGGCCGGGACTAGTTCCCGCAGACCCTTTTCCGGGGTACGGGTCTCCTCCCTAACGGGTCGACGCTTACTGGGGTGAAGGCATACAGACTTCAGCGGTGGTGACGGAGTGTGATCACGGGTGACACTGCTTTTCTTTGTGTGTGGCCGGGACCACCGCGAGGAAAAACCCCGTAATGTCTTTTTTGGTTTGTCTCTTTGCTTAAACACTAAGGTGTGAGGCAAACGCCTGGCTGTAAAGCGCTACATTTTACTCTCTGAGAGAGAAAGTGAAAAGTCAGGTGGCGCAGCGGTTAAAGACCATCTGTTACGGAGCCGTGTGCTCGTGCTGCATTTCCCGTTGTGTCAGACACCTGATGTGACTGTTGGCTCCAGATTGAGCCGGCAGTGGTTACAATTGGCAATTAAAAGAAGCAAGAGACAACTGAAAGACCACTTTCGGGTCCGGAACAGCGCGTAAAAAGTAAAAAACTGTACAGTGTTAGGTCGGTGAAACCTTCGGTGGGCGAGCCGTAAAATTCTGATATAAAAACCGGTTGGAGCAGAAGCGTGATAACAGCGGAGCTAAAACGTAATAACAGCTAAAGCGCAGTGGTGTGAATGTGTGTGTTTTTATGACTGAGGGCATGCGCAACTGAATCGCAGGGGGCCTGTCACCAGTTTTAACCCAGTGGCAGAAACGAAGCCCTGTCTGTGAAGTAGGTTGTAAGCATTCTATACGCACCACACCTGTTTGTGAACCTACGAGTCTGGAAAGAAGCCCTAAGCAAGGTCACCCACCTCTCAGAGGTCGAAGTGGTGACACTTTTCAGACTGATCGGTGACCAAACAGTGAAAAAAGAACAGCCTGTTCGTTTAGATCTCCCTATGAGATAACCCCATGAACAGCTAAAATGGGTAATTGCTGTCCTCACAGTAAACATGACACACAACCACAGTCTAATGATTTCAGGTATATGGTGGAAAAGTGAAGCCTACAAGCAACGTGAGGCTGAGAATAAAGCAAAAAATAAACTGAAGCAGGGACATGATGATAATGATGTGTGAGGAAGAAGTGTATTTTGTATGAAAGGGCAAAGGTCAGCGCCGCAGAGCGGCCAGAGGCAAAGCCCATGGGCGTGAGATAAAGAGGAAATTGACATGTTGGAAGTGTGGGAAGAATGGACACACTGCACGTGAATGTACACACTCGCAAAGATAAGGAGTTCTCCGTTTTCAACATGAATTTTGCTTATGTACATATAAGGTTGCAGTTCTTTCTTTTCTAGAAGATTATAGATATCAATTTTTTTCCTTACTTTTATTCTGCTGTCGCTAAATAGATTGTGTGTAATTATTGAGAATTGTTTTAGATAAAACTGTCAAGGTCACAGTCGCTGGCACATTTTAAAGTGTGGAGTTAAGATACTGAGAAATAAGTGCACATTAATCAATTTTATACGTGTATATGAGTGTGAGTTGGTGTCCAGGGTAAAAGAGAGTATTTTGAGGGAGAATTCTGAAATAGATCTGTTGATGAAATAAAACTTTTCAGCTTGTTAAGATGATAACTCAGACAATAAATACTATCATCTTCCTACTTTCCATATTGAATCATCATGTAACTGGGATGAAGTGGTTAAAATATGGTTGATTTTTCTACACTGGATAAGGTGTAAAAGTTGGTTAGTTTCGCCTACTTAACAGATTTTAGGAAAAGCTGATCAAGATTATATTTCAGTAGAGTGATTAATAATTGGATTTATTGTTGTGTGATATATTTTTGTGTGGTGTTGGTTTGATATTTGTGAGGGTTGATTCTTTTCTGTCTGGGGGAAAGAAGAAAATTCAGATTGACTGCTTCAATTGAACATTGCAGTATTTGGCCAGTCTTGCCTCAGTAATCATGAATGAGCTACTGTGGAACTGACCACTTAGATCAATGAGTTCCAGCGGGTATTCATGAACTTGCTGGAAACAGGCTCATTTAGGCAATGAAGACTTTGGGTTATAAAACATTTCTATGAATCAGTTCCCCAGTATACATATTAAATACTGCTAAAAGATTGAAAAATTGTCGACTGACTGATCCACTAATTATTTTTGATGACATAACAGACAGAAGGGAGCAGTGGTTGTGGTAGATTCTCTGAGGACTATTAAAAAAAAAGTCTATCAGTCCACTGTAATTAATAGTTCCGTTGAGTTCTACGTGTCTACATGTGTGTATAATATGTTGCGTGAAATGTAACAGATCTTCTTTTGGACCTGTGGATGTTTTTTTTTTGGGGGGGGGGGGGGGCAGTTGTGGGATTCTGCTCCTGGTCTGGGGTATTGGAGGAGGAGCGTGTATACACACAGCTGCTGAGGGAAGCTCTAAATGCTCACTTCCCACCTCCTCCTCGTCCTCTCCCTGCCGCTCCACACCCCCACCGCTTGAGAAATTGAGAAACACTGCAGCGATGTTTTGTTGTGCTTTAACACATGAAACACAGGGGTTTTACATGTAATTGCTTACATGTAATTGATACTAGTGTTTTAAAAGTGTTTGTTACTGTTAAATTTAGAGAGATGTTTATTTGATGTAATCAATTCCAGCTTTAATGTTGTTTTGCATTACGTTGCATTGACTTTACCAAATACATTCAGTGTTCTATTTTTTTGAAGCGTGGTTTGTTTTGGAAACAAAGTGTAATTTATCACTCCAGCCGAAGAGCAGAGCAGAAGGTTGTACAGTGTGTGAACAGTAGAACTGGACTGATTATTGTAACATGTTTATAGTGCTCCTGTTAGACGCATTAATGTTGGTGAGGGTGAACTGACAGCAATGTAGAAGCAACAAATAATAATAACTCAATACTTTGATCATCCTGTGTTCCGAATGAAATAATGTGAACTCTCATGAGATGCAACTAACCCCTGCTGCAAATCAAACAAGAAGCTGCAGGCTTTCATAAAGCATTGATGACCAATGAAGTGCTTATTAATTATTAGTTGATGTATGCAGATTAAGTTAGGCCTTAAAGGATAGAGATTGTTGGACAAATTTTCACATGATTATTGTCCATCCTGACCCATAGTTATTCCTGCAAACCAAACATTGTTTAGGTATCTGATTCTGTCATTATTTCTATTTATTATTAGTGTTTAAGCATTGATCAATCCAACAGATCTATTCTGGGATAAACTGCTAAAAGATACTTCAATTCACTTTCAATGAACCTGCATGTTTGATGTTCTGTGCAATCAAAACTGTTTTGACATGACACCTCTTAATGGGTGTTCCCCCACCCCTTGGAACCCCTGCCCAGTATGGAAGGCTGCGAGTCCATGACGGGTAAGATCCCATCTTAAACCCTGGTACAACCTAAGGCAGGCCCAGTCACGATTACTCGACCTTGTCTCTGTGATGCTCTGACTCACTAGGACATGAGGATATGGCACTGGGGTACTGTGGCGGGGTCAAATTTGACCGTATGCCTATATGGTAGGCAGTGTATTGATCTAATTGGAGTATTGGATCATTGACGAATTGATTTGTCATATTAAGATTGGCCTGCACGTAATAATCGATATTAATCAATGTTTATCATTCATCCAATCAATCGATTTTTGCGTCACAATGTCCACCAAACCGCTGACGGTGTGTATGTCTAATCCTCAAACAAACCGGTCCTACCCCGAAGTCTTTTCAAGTGAGCAGCTGTCTTAAGTCATGGACCATGTCCCGTTTCTACGGCTGGGATGGTTGGACTGGTTAATACTCATTTTGTGACGTTTGGATTTCAGGCATATGCAAAACATTACTGCAGAGCATGTTTAATTTATGCAAAGCATAACTCACAGGGGAATGAGTGGCTATAGCCCCGTTTACACAGACGGTAAGAGCTCCTGGAAGCGTCCCGGAAGAGTTTTTGGCCGTCTTAAGGATCAAACGCCGTTGTTAACACCGGTACTAGGGGGCGTGGCTTAGTTCCGGCTTTACCGGGAATCATCAAAAAAGTTATTCAACATGTCGAATAATTCCGGGAGCGCTCCCGGAGAAGTTCCTGGAGTAACGCAGGATTTGCCTGGATAAATCCAGTGGTACACAGGGCATTATCAGCGGCAGCAGAACACCGCCGTAAAGGATAGAACTGGGTATTAACCCCCGTTGCCTGACGTGTGCCGGATGCTACGGCGTCAAAACGCCGCTTTATTTGGCGGATTTAGCGGCGTTTTATGCACGTATTTGCGGCTAGTACGGCGCTCAAAATGCCGGCGAAATGCTCCGCCCCTTTCCACCGTGAAAACAGCCAGAACTACCGCGAACTTCGGTCTACGTACTACCCGCCGACAAAACCGTCTATGTGTAACCTGGGCTTAATACGAGGAAAATTTCCAACACCTCAATACCTGTTCCAAATAATCCATATGGATTTTATTGAATTGAACCAATGTGAAGGGAAAAAAAAATATTGCCTAGGATTGATTGATGCATATAGCAAATGGGTAGAGGTGTTCCCTGTTAAACATGCAGATGCTCTGACAGTTGCAAAGATACTTTGTAGAGACATAATCCCAAGACATGGGATACCTGAAACAATGTACAGTGATAATGGTACACATTTTGTAAATACAATCATCCAACATTTGACAGAACATTTGAAAATAAATGCAAAAACACATTGTGCTTATCATCCTCAAAGTGCAGGTTTAGTGGAAAGAACAAATGGGACAATTAAAAGTAAGCTCAGAAAATGTATGGAGGAAACAGGAAAAAACTGGGTTTATTGTTTGGATTTGGTGAAACTGTACATGCATATAACACCCAACTCAGACTGGCCTTACGCCATTCGAAATTTTGTATGGCAGGCCCTACAGAATACCAGATTTACAGAAAATAGCTGGGCCTGATAGTGAGGATGAGGGATTAGTTGATTATATGAGACGTGTGTTATCCCGTAAGAATGTCATACACGCTAACAAGATACCAGACTCTCCTATTTCTGTGCAGGGCCCTGAGAATCAGATCCAGATTGGCGACTGGGTGCTGATAAAGACTATTAAGAGAAAGAACTGGTCATCTCCGAGGTGGGAAGGTCCATTCCAAGTGCTGCTAATCACAACCATTGCAGTGAAAATCGCAGAGGTCATCTTGGGTGCATTTATCCCACTGCAAAAGACAAAGATACCTGAAAGATCCCGAATTAGACAAGGGAAGCGACGTGTAACAGTGTCGGCTGATGGCCTATAGGCGCAGCAACAGCTGGAAGCGCGTCATAACAGAGACAGAGAGTGACCAGGAGTGAACAAAGACAAAGACCAGAGGTTGAAGCAGATACCAGGGTTCTGAAGCAGATGAGTAACCAGCTGTGACCAAGGAGAGGCCTGTCAACTTGAACCAGGATCAGAAGCAGACGTACTACAAGCTTGAAATACAGCACTGACGTGACCAGACCAGGAGACAGAAGCAGACAAAACTGCATCTTTGAGAACGGGAGATAAGAGAATCCTGTTCTATTCCTGTGCACCTGTGTTTGAAGAAAACGTCAAGAACAGAGCACAGGACAGAGTACATGACACATTATTTTAATTCCACTTGCAGCATGCCTTACACATACTGATGATAGTACAGATTTATGCACTACAGCTGAAGGGAAATAACATAAAAAAAGTTCCAGATTCCCTCAGTCCCTTGCTGAACTGAACTGAGACTGAACTGTCACCTTCAGTCCCTAAGCCCAGACAAACTGCACCTTTTGAACTGTCACCAAAGAAAGAAGACATCTTTAAGATCAGAACTGTAGTTTCTCTCTGTCCCTTGAAAGACAAAAAAAAAGAAAAAAAAAAGAAAAAAGAAAAACACGGACAGAAGGAGAGAAATATCAACAGGTTGTTCAAAACACTGTATTAGCTATGGAGAGCTTTGCTGCCAGAGCAGGATGCAAACTTCGCACCCTGATGATGATTTTGACAATTATTGCTGTGATTGTGGCATTTACTGTGTGGTGGTATAAAAAAAAAAATAATATATGAACCATGTTACAATTCAGACCAGAAGAAAGTGATACCTTTATTCAAATCTGGTGAAAAGCATCTTTTTACTAACCATAGGACAGTGTCTTTCTAGTGTCACAATTTTCAAAGATATTGGAAAAAACTTTACAATAACAGATTGGATAAATTTATCACAACTTGCTTAATGATTGTCCATATGGGTTTAGATGCAATAGAAGAGATTAATAAACATGTGGACCAAAGGAAAATAGTGATAGGATTATTTGCTGACATAATGAAAAGAAAAAAAAAAAAAAAAAAAAAAGGCTTTTGACACAATCAATCACATCTTATTTCAAAAGATGGAGCTTTATGGGATCACAGAAGTGGCTTTGAATTGGATTAAAAGCTATTTACAAAACCGGAAACAGTTTGTTAAACTTGGGGACTGCTGTTCTTCATATCTGGACATCGTTTGTGGAGTTCCTCAGGGTTATGTGTTGGCACCAAAGTTATTCATATTGTACGTATATCAATGATTTATGTAAAGTCTTGGATCTGTTTGGAACAGTCCTCTTTGCAAATGTTACAAACTTATTTTGTACAGGGCATAATTTGCAACAATTACTAGATGATCTGGGATCAGAAATGATAAAGTCGAAGAGATGGTTCGATATGAACAAACTGCCACTAAATTGGTCTAAAAACTAAAATAATGTTATTTGGAAACCATAAAAAACATGGACGAATACAGTTAAACATATAGGGGGTAAATATGGAACCTGTCAAAGAGAACAAGTCGTCAGGTGTGGTCATCGATGACAGAATCAACTGGAAAGCACATATTTAACATAGTCAAAAGAAAGTATCAAAAAGTACGGCAATATTAAGCATGGCAAAGCACATTCTTGATGGTAAATCATTACATACTCTGTATTGCACATTGATTGCACCTTACTTGACTTATGGTGCAAGTATGGGGCAAAAACTACAAAACTACAGTACAACATTATTCAACCTTCAAAAAAGAGCATTAAGAATAATTTATAATGCAGGTTATCAGGATCATACCAATCCACTGTTTATTACATCACAGATTTTAAAAACTCCATGACATGATTTCATTTAAGACTGTTTGATGTATAAAGTAAAAAAAAAAAAAAAAAAAAAGCAAGTACCTCTCAGAATTCAAGGATATTTTATGCAATGAGACGGAATATATAATTTAAGGGGTTTGTATCGTTTTAAAAATTGCAGGCGCAAGGATGACCAGGAAATGCTTCTGTGTCTCTATTTATGGCCAAAAAATTGGAATAAGCTACCTGAGAAACTCCAATGATGTCCAAATAATCAGTTTAAATATTTATACAAATAAATGGTGTTCAACGGATGTGTATCTGATGTAAAACATTGAATTGTGTTGTATGATGAATGTGCTTCCTTTAAATTCTTGCTATTGAATGTTCTGGGGTAACTAGCTTACTAAGTATTGTGATTTGTCCTCTTGCTTGATCAATGGCTCAACGGATGATTTCCACCACAGTTAATGGTTTATTACTGGCCCGTTACTATATTGCGTAATTGCTATTGGATGCTGAATCATGTCACTCCATCCAAATGGGGCAAAATGATGGTTAGGTACACTGTAAGTTTATTGACGGTTCTACAGTGATGATGTTGAGAATGTAGACATTAAATTCGATAAACAGGGGGGAATAATGACAGGGTTTTCTATATATTAGCAATATTATCATCAAATATTAATGTCTTTACTTTGATGTACTGCCATTGATCTTGTTTTTGATTCAGTTCTCTATTTTCCATATATACATATATGCATGTGTGAGAGTTCATGCACCATTCTTCTAAATAATCACTCATTGTCAAAGCAGAAATATACACTGAACTGTTGAAGTAATCATTACAACTGCTCCCATGAGAAAAGTAACATTTGTCCTTTTGCTTAATGAATGCGCAGACTGTTTTGCTAGAGCTATGTTTTTGTCGGCCTTGTATTTCGGCCTTGAGCAAAGAATAACACAGCCTGTACACTAGTTCGAGGCTGGCACTGTAATGTTTCAATTTGAAGAACAATTACTATCTGTCTGAGCAAGACCACAGGATGTCTTCCAGGTGTGAAGTGATACAAATATGAATTGACGGAAGAAACGCAGCTGTGCCTTGTATATTGTTTTGTAATATGTCTGTGTGTAAATAAATTCAGGAGCAGAGTGGGCGGGCCCTTCAGAGCTGACTGACGGACAGTGACGAGGGGTCATGCTGGCTCTCGCTGATCAGGAAATGAAATTCAGTCTCTAGCGTGATCATTAATTTGTGTTAGTTAACTGAGTTGCTTTTTTTTTTTTTTTTTTACAGATTACAACTCTGACACTAGGCATCATTCACACTCCCATCCAGTAGATGGCAGTGCTCTATGCATTTTGACCCATCTATGGAATGGCAGTGTGAATGAGGCCCTGTTATATCACTCGGTTGTTGCTGAATCACAACTTAAATAGAATTTTCAGTTTTGCAAATGCTTTTTTTTAACAAATTAAAAAATGACATATTTTACAAATACACATTTATTTGTAAAACATATTTTTAGCTTTATTATTTTTATTTTACATATAATAAATCAACCAATCAGTGATTGGATGGAGGCTCAGTTTACCCATAATGCATTTCGGCATATGTGTGTGTTAATGTTCAAAACCTCAGAATTAGTGCATTATTTTAAAATTAAAAGATGTGTTATATTTTCACTTTGTACAAATGACAGACTTGACATTAATATAGTTAAACTATCCTGATTAATTTGATTTATAAATCGAAACCAAAAGTCAAACCTGCTTTCCTTTTGAGAACTTCGGCCTCATGGCTGGACCGCTGTATGCTGTGAATGGAAAATGTCTCTTTCTTACAGCTGTGGGCAGAGCGCACAAAGACTGAAGCACTGGCTCGTTGGTTGTATTGGGTTTGTGATCGTCTTTGATTCTAATTAGAAGTGTTGTGGGTGCTTATACTCAAAACTGGCTTGTCAGTAGCTGAGAGTGAACTGGAGACAATATATTGAAAGCTAGTGGTTAGCTGTAGCTTCCCCTAAATTTTTTGGTGGTTTATCGGTTTAGCATTATAAAAGCTAACTTTTCAGTAAGCTGATTAGCGCTTATCGAAGCTAACGTTTTGGTTAGCTGTGCCCACCGCTGCTCTACATGGTCTCATTACTATAAAAGCAAAGGATCAAATATTACCAGGGGTAGAGAAATCCACTGGTCTGAGGTCGTGGACCAGTTATTTTTGGTCTATGTCTCGTACAGGGGCGGGCAATCGTGCCATGAACGGGCGAAGCACTGCAGGTTTTCCTTGCTTCCAATCACCTCAGCAGGTGATTTCATTGACGACCAGGTGTTTTTGTTCAAGGGAGAAGCTCATCAGCAACCCACCTGCTGAGGTGATTTCGAGTTATTTCTGAATGATTGATGTAAATGAAGTCTAAGAACTAGTCAATGGCTATGTTTACATGCCGTTAATATTTGGGATAAGGTCTATATTACGGTTTCTGAATCATTAGGAATAACCCGTTTACATGCTTAAGCAGACAGAGTTACTCCTGTATAAATGGTCATTGGTATAATTTGGAATATCCCCATCTAAACAGAGATGCACGTCTTCCACCGGTGCTTGATTTGGTCTGGCGTTCGTGCAAATCTTGCTTCGTGTAACTTTTCGGCCACCTTCTTGTAAATGTCACTATCTCGGTACTTTCTACCATCAATAAAAGACATTATATTCATGTCTTTCACGGTACTAATGAAGTACTCTGTTTCCTCCTCGCTCCAAAAGTGTGGTGCTGTGCTGCCACGTCTGGATTTCCCCATGCTTGTTTACTTCTGCTTGTGGTGTCCGGTGGGTTGTGTGCGCCACATACAAGTAGTTGCAGTACTCAAAAGACCAAGATTCCTTGCGGATATTCTGGTTAGAAAAGGAGTAACCCAGGGGTCTTATTCGGGTTTTTAAAAACCGGAATATGAGCATATTCGGGTTTATGCGGGTGTTTACATGGCCGTGCGCAACCGGGTTATTGCTAATATTCTGGTTCTGAAAGGGTTATTGGCTGCATGTAAACGTAGTCATTGAGTTGGAAATATTCATGTTTTCATCCCCTGACATTTCTCAAGAAAACTGGCTGTAATAATGATGAATTCATTTTTACATTAGGAATAAACTGCCCTGTCCCAACCTTTTTTTTCTTGGTAAATGCTGCAGGCCTTAAATGTAGGAAAGGATATATATTAACAAATAAAATAAAGCTGACCACACAAAACATGAAATGTGTAGGTTTCATACAGTCTGCAGTAAATAGAAGTCAAAGAAAATGTCAGGATCATTACCCCCCCATCCCCACCACATATTTCATATGATCCCAACCTTTCTGCTTTGGAGATATAAGAAACAAAGCCAAAAGAACAATTAAAAAACATATAGTTGAACTGTATATAGAAAAACACTATAAGCTGTGTTATTATTCATTCATTTTAAAGATCAAATATGTTTTGTGGCTCTTGCAAATTTTATTTGTGGAAGACAGGTCAAAAATGGTTCTTTTGACAGTGGAGGTTGCAGACCCCTGACCCATTCATAAAACTTTCATCATACTAGTTTGATTAGCAATAGGTATAATTGTTGCCCCCCCCCAAAAAAAAATCAGAGATATTATAGAGCTCACGTAGCAAGACAACAGACAAGTGGATTAAGTAAGAGTAAAGGCTGTTTTGGCTGCATAAGACAAGCACAAGGCCAGAAATGACAGGAAAGCAAAGAATGAGGTGCACAGTACATTCACATGAAAGCAGAGGATCATGTAAAAAATAATAAAAAAAAAAAAAGTTGATAACTTTACACACATTCAACACAAAACGGAAACGTTCTATTATGCTATAGATTCACAAATACAATACTGACTGAATACATGATGTGATGATTAATGCTACACCGAGATTCACTGTCCAAGGCTCTGAGCTTCCAAATACCCGGGGCCACTACCTCGGACCAGGAGGTCCAGTAACAACATTGTTGCTATTGGTCCTGTCCAGTAGGCTCATAAAATATTTCTCTAACCCTGATTATTATCACAAGAATAACTCCAAAATCGACAAAATTCTAACTACAGAGCACTCAAATTCTACTTTAAATCATCTTTCTCACAGAACTAACTGATTGTTAATGACAGACTTGGAATCCACCTTAGAATATCATCAGCTTACAATGGATAAAAGATATAACCTATTATTCTTCAGTGCCTTGTAGCAGTCAGACAAGAGAGCAAACATTCAGCAGAGAGAATGTGACAAAGAGTGAAATTAATCAGGGAAAGGTTGCAAGGCAGTGACACAGAGACAGACTCTTACGAACTGCGGCCAAAAAGGCACCAAGCTGCAAACACTGCTTGACTCACTTCTGACTGGGGCCCTGCCTGTACCTAATAGCGGTGTAAAATGTATATGGACTTCATTTCTACAGCATTTTTCCATCTGCTGCAGACACTCAAAGGGTCTTTCATGATCATGCCTCATATTCACACACTCACACTGATGACAAGGTGCTGCCAGCAGAAGCAACTTGGGGAATAAGTATGTTGTGTTTATTTATGCTGTCAGTTGCACACCGCCCTGCTGCCAGAATCCTGCAAACGGATGAGTCATAGGGCTACTGCGGGCCTCAGCACCCTCCCTGTACTACGAAACCTGTCCCCTTTGCACACACTGAAGTCTAAATTAAACCCGTACATCATCATGTCTGCTCTGACTGCACACAACACAGGCTTGCTTACTCGAAACTTGTACTTGGTGCTCCTGTGAAGGTTCCTAACCGTGCAGGAGAGCTCCTCTCCATCGTAACTGGTCTGGAAACCATATCCCTGTGACAGAGAAAAATTAAATAAAACAACTAGGTGAGCACCGACTTACAGGACAGCAGCAGCAGCCAAGAAAACAAGGTGCTTTGTAACAGACATCTGCTATGGGGAATAGTCAACTCTAAAAAAAAAAAAAAAAAAAAACAATGAATGAATGAATAAATAAATCATGTTATTAATGGAAAGTACAGTAACTGCAGGCAGTCTGCTTGAGGCAGTACCAGCAGTAGTGGCACACAGAAAATATTCTGTGTGCCACTACTGAAACATCAAAAAAAATTTACATTTACCCTTTAGTTGATGCAACGAATGCCAACAATCAAATAAGAATGTACATCAATTAGGAAAATTAGGTCGCATAGTGCAGCAGATAAACAATCCTTCAAATGCTACCAAAGTTGGCATAAATACTCCGTAGACATTACTCTTTTGAAAAAAAAACAAAAAAAACAAAAACAAATGGCCACTTGAATTTTCAAGAGGCAACCAGGAAGGAGTCAACTGAAGAATTAAAGAGATAAAAATATAAAAACTTAATTTTAACTTTTGACTCCTGTACAAACTGAAATTAACCTTTGTCACCATTCTTGCCATTTTTACCCCATAACCTCCCCATAAATTCAGTCACATAGTCCAAACTATACCATTTTGTAATCTTTATGATCGGACAAATAACGTGGTGCTTGGTGCGATTTGGTGGTTGCATTAACATTTCCACGATTCTGGAATCTGTTGCACTAGCACCAGAGCATAAGTCACACCTGTCACAAAATGCCTCTTAAAGAAGATAAACCCAAATATAAGTCACACATTTTTCTGCATTATCAGATTGTAATTTGAGATTTTTGTGCACTGTTTGACATCTGCATTGTATGAGGGTAGATTGAGAAGTTTTGAGCATGACCCTGTAAAAGCAGGGCATGATGCTTCATCTTTTGCATTCGGAGAAACCGACATTTCTCGAGAATGCCTTAAGTTTTGACTTACTGGGTGCAATGTTGAGAAATGTTGGTTTCTCAGAATGCAAATGATGGAGAACCACACCATTATTGTAGTGTGCTTTCTGATACTGGCATTTAGTCTTTTATTATTAGAGTTAATTTGCTTAGTGCTTTCATTCCCTGAAAAGTCTGATATAAATAATGATTACAATATAATAATGATGATGATTTGGCTGGGCTTTCAGGAGTGGTTTTAGAAGGATTCTCCTCATACCTCTCTGGCAGAGGTTTTAGTATTAATATATCAGTTTCAGTCTGCATCGAGACAATTTACCTGCGGTACCTTGGACCCAATGCTCTGTTTTATATTTGCTTTCTTTAAGACAGATAATTAGCAGTGTCATTCCTCAAATAAAACAGCACATAGGTCCTTTAGCTTCTTCTGTCCCACCCTATGTGTGGAACCTCGCGTTATTTTTGACTCAGCAGTGTCCTTGGAACATCATTCAAGACACTTAATAGAAAAAAACCTGTTTCTTCAATCTCCACAATATTTCTAAATTGAAACCCAAGGTTGAATTGGAGATGATTATTCACGCTTTTATATCCTTAGTTAGGGAGGTGACCAAGAACCTGATAGTCACTCTGTCAGAGCTCCAACATTCCCCCTGTGGAGAGGAGAACTTTCCAGAAGGACAACCATCTCTGCAGCAATCCACCAATCAGGCCTGTATGGTAGAGTAGCCAGACAGAAGCCACTCCTTTGTAAAAGGCACATGGCAGCCTACCTGGAGTTTGCCAAAAGGTATCCGAAGAACTCTCAGACCATGAGAAACAAAATTCTCTGGTTGAAAGATTGAACTCTTTGGCATGAATGCCAGGCGTCAATTTTTTTTAAATTTTTAATAAATTGGCAAAAATTTCACCAAAAAAAAAAAACAACAACTTTTTTCATTTCATGTCATCAGTTTGGACTGTTGTAAGTAGAATTTTAAGGTGAAAAATGAATTTACTCCATTCTGAAATAAGGCCAAAGTGAAGTGCTGTGAATACTTTCTGAATGCACTGCATATTGGCATTCAGCCTAAAAATACCGGGATATGACGTTTGGTCTGTGTAGCCCAACCCTAGCTATAAGTAACTGAGCAAACTAAATACAAATATGGGCTGTTAATACAAATCAAACAATTCAGAATACAGACAGGAACATTTCCAAGTGGATACAATTTCACATCATATTTTAGAGAAAATCCTTCTCTGTTCTACTCCACTATGAAGCTCTATAAATGGTGATGCAACAGACAAAAATTGCACTTTCCCCAGTTTCTACAATCATAAGCCACAGGTTTAGAGAACTCTGTACTTCAGAAAGATTCACCATACTGTATCATATTGTTTATAGTTCTTAATCACTGATGTAAATAAAGTTCAAGACATATTCAGTGACTTGGAATTGTTCAAGTTTCCATTGCCTGACTTGTCAAAAAAAACAAAAAAAAAAAACACTGGCTGTCCAAGTGACAGATTTATAAGTGATAATGATAACCCTTACATTGTGTTTCACCAATTACTGGCGGCCTCTGAAAATGGAGGGACTACGAGGTCTGTGAGAAAAGTAACGGACCTTTATATTTTTTTCAAAACTATATGAATTTGATTCATATGTTTTTACATCAGCCAAGCTTGAACCTTCGTGCGCATGCTTGAGTTTTTCCACGCCTGTCGGTTGCGTCATTCCCCTGTGGGCAGGCTTTGAGTGAGCACTGCTCCACCCCTCTCGTCGTCGTTTCATTGCGAGGAAATGGCGGAATGATTTGGGCTTTTTTTCCATCAGAATTTTTTCAGAAACTGTTAGAGACAGGCAGCTGGAAACCATTCGAAAAATTTATCTGGCTTTCGGTGAAAATTTTACGGGCTTCACAGAGAATAAGGAGTGTTACTACAGCTTTAAGGACGGCCCACAATGGCGCACGGCGCGCCGCGCTCCGAGCCGCCACCGAAAGGCAGAAACCACCACATCATTTCTAAATGGATGGCTGTGTGGAGCCGGGACCATCGTGTGCTCTTTCTCTGGTTATCACAAGAGCTGGACATCAGCCATTTTCCGGCAGATTTCACTTTTAACAAGAGATTTTGTCATGGAAAGCCGCGCGGAGACTTCGCGCGTCACGACCGATTCGCTGATGAAGCGAGACAAAGGAACACCTCCGTTTTGGAGTGCCAGGGGACAAGTTGGGACATGCCTATCTCAGCTTTCAGTGCTTACCACTCGAGTGAGTATAAGAGAAATTGTGGAGAGCTGGGCATGTCCCAACTTGTCCTCTAACACTCCAAAACGGAGGTGTTCCTTTGTCTCGCTTTATCAGCGAATCGGTCGTGACACGCGAAGCCTCCGCGCGGCTTTCCATGACAAAATCTCTTGTTAAAAGTGAAATCTGCCAGAAAATGGCTGATGTCCAGCTCTTGTGATAACCAGAGAAATTGCACACGACAGTCCCGGCTCCACATAGCCATCCGTTTAGAAATGATGTGGTGGTTTCTGCCTCTTGATGGCGGCTCGGAGCGCGGTGCGCCGTGCGCCATTGTGGGCCGTCCTTAAAGCTGTAGTAACACTCCCTAAAATTTTCACCGAAAGCCAGATAAATTTTTCGAATGGTTTCCAGCTGCCTGTCTCTAACAGTTTCTGAAAAAATTCTGATGGAAAAAAAGTCCAAATCATTCCGCCATTTCCTCGCAATGAAACAACGACGAGAGGGGTGGACCAGTGCTCACTCAAAGCCTGCCCACAGGTGAATGAAGCAAACGACAGGGGTGGAAAAACTCACGCATGCGCACGAAGGTTCAAGCTTGGCTGACGTAAAAACATATGAATCAAATCCATATAGTTTTTGAAAAAAATAAAAAGGTCCGTTACTTTTCTCAAAGACCTCGTAGATATAAAAATGTCTCTAATTCCTAAAAGCATAATGCAATATTTGAGTTAAATCCCTTGAATTAAAGCTGGAAGGCCACACTCATTTGATTTCAAATCCATTTTGGTGGTGTACGGAGGTAAAATTTGAAAAATGGTCACTGTCAAAATACTTTATGTAACTGACTATAGATTAGGTCAGATCTAGGAGCACAAGCCTGTGCTGTGTGTTGCCACATTCACCATCTCATGGAACACCCCGCGTCTAGACTGGAAATCACCAAGGTCATCTATCCTCATCCTGAACATAGGCATTCCATTTGGTGTTGTTATGGATTGATCTCAGGAGACCCAACAACTGACTCAAGTACCATAATTGATGCTCCCTGACAACTGTCAATTTTTAATAAAACTAGAGCAAACAACTTTTGCCTTAGATTTTTTCTGTCGTCATTATGAGTTTTGACTGATCTGAAAAACTATATTTGAGATAGGCCCTTGATTAAAAAGACAAGCGGTTAAGAATGAGGCTGATGTACCAAGCATTCTTCATCCATTTCCAAAACATAGTAGATGTCATCCTCTTTCGGGGAACCAGTGGGCCTCTGCCACTGCAGACACAGCCAGGTCACTCCTGCCTTCACCAGCTCTGGAGGGAGGGGTGTTAATGGCACACTGCATGATGTGAACAGGTCCACCACTTCACTAAACTCACTGGAGGGGAGACAACAGAGGGTGGGGGTAAAAAGACAGGAAAGCATGAAAAACATGCCCAGGCATACAGATGGAGACAGTGAATGGAAATCACACCAACATGAGAAGTGACAATAGAGATGAAGATCAGAACCCAACTTCAGGTTCTTACCTTACACCCATGTCATTTTTGGCTGCAAGGCGGAAGGAGTATCTTGAAGCTGGTGAAAGCTTTGTCACTCTGTACTGCTTCTGAGGTCCATAATAGCACTGTTCGTACATCCCAGTACTTTTTCCCTATGATGAATAAAATCTTTAGTTTTGAAAATATACAAAACCATATTATCAATTGAAGTCAAAACATAAGAATACCTCATCCCATTGCAGAATGTAGTTTTGGATTTTGGAACCGTTGTCACAAGGAGCCTGCAGATATATCACACATTGTAATGAGACTGAATAATACTTTCAGAATATGCACCCTATGCAAGATATACAGTACTATACAAACATTTTAGGCACCACTGAAAGAAACATTCTGATACGGTACAGTTCGATGCTTTTCCCCGCAGTGGACCAACAAAAATCTAATTTCAAATAGAACATAAGAAACTAGAAGGCAGAGGTGGGACGTCACCATCAAGTCACTCAAGTCATGAATCAGCAAGTCCCAAGTCAAGTCATAATGACCACTAACTGCTTGCAAGCTGACTTGAGACTTGACACGAGACTTGCAGATTGATAACTTGACAGTGACTTCGTCCCACCTCTGCTAGAAAGTAACAGAAGCCAAGGAGACACTAAACCCCATTTTGTGGACAAATAATATGACAATTTCATTTACAATGGGACAGTTGTCAAATACTGTGGCAACAAATTTATGACATTGACAGAAAAAAGTTGTATTCTAATATATATATATATATATATACATATACATATACATATACATATATATATACATATACATATATATATATATATATATATATATATATATATATATATATATATACATACACACACACACACACACACACATAATTCCAATGAAGTTGGGACGTTGTGTGAAATGTAAATAAAAA
Organism: Thalassophryne amazonica; assembly: GCF_902500255.1. Taxonomy (NCBI): domain Eukaryota; kingdom Metazoa; phylum Chordata; class Actinopteri; order Batrachoidiformes; family Batrachoididae; genus Thalassophryne; species Thalassophryne amazonica. The sequence continues at coordinate 115,553,672 of NC_047106.1, read as the reverse complement.
CAGAATGCTATGATTTGCAAATCCTCTTCAACCTATATTCAATTGAATACACCACAAAGACAAGATATTTAATGTTCAAACTGATAAACTTTATTGTTTTTTGCAACATGTTTCAAAAAAGCTGGCACAGTGGTATGTTTACCACTGTGTTGCATCACCTTTCCTTCTAACAACACTCAATAAGTGTTTGGGAACTTGAGTGTCATGATTGGGTATACGAGGTCTATTAGAAAAGTATCCGACCTTATTTTTTATAAAAAAAAACATATGGATTTGAATCACGTGTGCTTGTGTGAGCCAACCTTGAACCTTCATGCGCATGCGTGATTTTTTTCACGCCTGTTGGTTGCGTCATTCGCCTGTGAGCAGGCATTGAGTGAGGAGTGGTCCACCCCCTCGGCGGATTTTCATTGTCAGGGAAATGGCTGAGAGATTGCTGATTTGCTTGATCAAATTTTTTTTAGAAACTGTGAGGCACATCCATGTGGACACCATTCGAGAAATTCAGGTGGTTTTTGGTGAAAATTTTATGGGCTTCAAAGACATTAAGGGATGTTACTGTCGCTTTAAGGACGCCCACAGCAGCTGTGGGGCGCGCCGCGCTCCAGCTGCCATCGACAGGCTGAACGACCATTTCGTTTCTAAACGGATCACTCTGTGGATCTGTGACCATCGTGTGCACTTTCTCTGGCTATCACAAGAGCTGGACATCACCCATTTTCCTGCAGATTTCACTTTTAACAAGAGATTTTGTCATGGAAAGCCGAGCGGACTCTTCGCGCGTCATGATGGATTCGCTGCTGGACCTACATAAAACCACCTCCGTTTTGGTCTCACAGGACGGCTTTGAGATAGCGTTCGGACAGCTGTTGGTGGTTTTTCAGTCGAGTGATTATCCAAGAAATTGTGGATGTGCTTGAACATGCCAGAACATGTTCTGTGACGCTTCATCACGGCGTTGCTTTGCGGAATTCCTCCGCACGTCTGTCTCAATTTGCCGAAAAAGTGCTGATGTCCACGTCTTTTCACAATTCCTGTGCTAGTCCAGACGATGCCCCGGATAAAACAAAGCGCCCAGTTTGGAAATGAACGGCACATTCCACTGTTACGAGGAGATTTTGTCATGGAAACAAGCATCCACTCCACAATTCGTCCACAATTGTGGACATCAGCACTTTTTCGGCAAATTGAGACAGACGTGCGGAGGAATTCGCGGCAGTACCGTGATGCGCAAAGCAACGCCGTGATGAAGCGTCACAGAACATGTTCTGGCATGTCCAGGCACATTCACAATTTCTTGGATAATAGACAGCTGTCTGAACGCCATCTCAAAGCCGTCCTGTGAGACCAAAACGGAGGTGGTTTTGTGTCGGTCCAGCAGCGAATCCATCATGGCGCGCGAAGCGTCCGCTCGGCTTTCCACGACAAAATCTCTTGTTAAAAGTGAAATCTGCAGGAAAATGGGTGATGTCCAGCTCTTGTGATAACCAGATAAAGTGCACACGATGGTCACGGATACACAGAGCGATCCGTTTAGAAATTAAATGGTCGTTCAGCCTGTCGATGGCAGCTGGAGCGCGGCGCGCCCCACAGCTGCTGTGGGCGTCCTTAAAGTGACAGTAACATCCCTTAATGTCTTTGAAGCCCATAAAATTTTCACCAAAAACCACCTGAATTTCTCGAATGGTGTCCACATGGATGTGCCTCACAGTTTCTAAAAAAAAAATTTATCAAGCAAAGCAGCAGTCTCTCAGCCATTTCCCTGACAATGAAAATCCGCCGAGGGGGGTGGACCACTCCTCACTCAAAGCCTGCTCACAGGCGAATGACGCAACCGACAGGCATGAAAAAAATCACGCATGCGCATGAAGGTTCAAGGTTGGCTCACGCAAGCACACGTGATTCAAATCCATATGTTTTTTGTTTTTTTTAAAAAAAAGGTCGGATACTTTTCTAATAGACCTCGTAAAAGAAGTATCCCCAAAAGGCTCAGCTGTTCACAACCAAAGATGGGGCGAGGATCACCACTTTGTGAAAACTGCATGAAAAAAATAGTCCAACAGTTTAAGAACAATGTTTCTCAAAGTTCATTTGCAAGGAATTTAGGTATTCCATCATCTACAGTCCATAATATAATCAGAAGATTCAGAGAATCTGGACATCTTTCTACACGTAAGATGTAAGGCCGAAAACCAACATTGAATGCCCGTGACCTTTGATCCCTCAGGTGGCACTGCATTAAAAACCGACATCATTGTGTAAAGGATCTTACTGTGTGGGCTCAGGAACTGTCAGGAAAGATGACTTTAAGCTTGCTTTCAGCTTGTTTTCATCTTGGAATATAGTACGTGCCATGGGATTAATATACATGCTGTTGGATTAAACTGGACAGTGTTTGGTACTTTCCCGGAGTAAGTGAGGTCATACCGGACTTTTCCATTACAAATGGGGAGGCCCACGGAATGAACTCAGTGGTGAAGATGATGGAATATGTCTAAGAATGATTCTAACATGACAAGTATGATCAAATGAAGTATTAATGTGATAAAATTAAGAGTTGATTAGAAAAAGTATGCTACAAATAAGTGAAATGAATGATTATATGAGTTGTTTTTCATAAAGAGTGCAGAGTCAGAGGAAAAGAGGAAGTGATGTTGCAACGAGGCAAGAAAAGCTGATGATAAACAACTGATCAAATGATTAAGATGTGGTAAAATATGAAATGAAAAATAAGGAATGAAAATGTTTGTATATGATCATATGAATTGTTTTTATGTGAAAGAGAGTTGTAATGAAATGATTGAATATGATTGATGTGATTCTAAAGAAATGATTTAAAAGAATGAATTCTCAGAAAAGCTGAAGTGTTAACAGAAAAGAGGAACTTGAGAAATAAGTTACTGGCAAGGGGCCGCAGATGACTTCCAGTAAGCGAAGGAGAAGGGAGGAGGTTTTGAGTCACCACCGTCCCCATGGTAACCAAGATCATCTGAAGACAACAAGAGTCCAGCACATATATAAACTGTGAAACACCAGGAAACGGGATTATTCTTCCAGGGAGCGGTGCTGTTGCCACTTCTCCCCTGCTACGAGGAGATCACAAGACTTGACCATCTTGTGAGCAGCAATTGGAATCGTGGAGTGAGAGGATTGGAGCCATAAGAGATCATTTGAGAGAGTTTTTAACTGCCACTCAGGCCGTCCAGTCACGGAGTAGCAGAGCATTGGAGAATAATCACTGGCCTTAAATCTGAGTGAGGAATGTTCAACGTTTTCTCTCTCAAGAAACATCACAGCATACCAGAATGGATTAGATCAACTTTTGGTTGATTGAAGAAGGAATAAACTCTTATGTGGATTAATTTCCTGAAGGATTACAACATCACACAAGGATCGTGGTCAGCTAACGACTAATAGCTGATGAAAAGGAAATCAAGTTCATCGAGCTGGGGACTTTAACCTCAAAAACCTCCTTCCCTCACTCCTAGAAAAATTGTTAAGAAGTCAATCCAGTCCAGTCAAAGTAAGATCAGACAGTATTATTGAATCAAAAACAAAAATCTCTGCCAATCATTATTCTAATTATACTTGAATTATTGTTGTGAAATTATCATCATATAACCTATTTTGATTATGTTGTCGGCACTTGCAAAACCTGCAATAAATTTCCAAGCATGCAGTTAAAGTGTTAAGGCTCGGACATTGGATTTATTGATGCTTCTTAAGGTGTAAAAGTTAAAGTTTATTGGGTGTATAACATCAAAAAGTGCTCTAAAAGGTTAGTCTGGTTTTTAATGAAAATAACATCCTGGAGACTCGCTGTACGAGTCACTAAATTCAAAATCTAGCAACATTCCAAGAGCCCTGATCCATAAGAGGAGAGCTGCCGTTAACGGGCGTGGCCGGTTCGTATCCTGGTTCCAGAGAAGGCTATTCGACCGGGGTGCGAGATCAGCGTCAGCGGGGTGGACGTCCGGATGGAGGCAGTGAGCGGCTAGATGAATCTCCTCGCCACCAGCTTGAGCAGCCTTTGTGCAGCCCTGCCGGGTAATACCCGTGGAGACACGAAGGTCGGACCCCAGAGACGGAGAGCTAGTTTTGTACACAAATACATTCATCGGAGGGTGAGCGTGTGCCGTGTGTCCAAAAAAGCAGGATCTGACAGAACACTTCAGAAAACCATTGTCAGTTAACATAGTTTGTCGCCACATCTACAAATGCAAGTTAAAACTCAGCAATACAAAGTGAAAGCCATATGTCAACAACATCCAGAAATGCCGCCGCCTTCTCTGGGCCCGAGCTCATTTGAAACGGACAGACGCAAAGTGGAAAGGTGTGCTGTGGTCTGATGAGTCCACATTTCAAAATATTTTTGGAAATCATGGACGTCGTGTCCTCCGGACAAAAGAGGAAAAAGACCATCCAGATTGTTACCAGCGCAAAGTTCAGAAGCCAACATCTGTGATGGTATGGGGGTGTGTTACTGCACATGGCATGGGCAACTTACAAATCTGTGATGGCACCATCAGTGCTGAAAGGTACATCCATGTTTTGGACCAACACATGCTGCCATCCAAGTAACTTATTTTTCAGGGACGTTCCTGCTTATTTCAGCAAGACAATGCCAAGCCACATTCTGCACGTGTTACAACAGTGTGGCTTCGTAGTAAAAGAGTGTGGGTACTAGACTGGCCTGCCTGCAGTCCAGACCTGTCGCCCATTGAAAATGTGTGGCACATTATGAAGCGCAAAATACTTGACTGTTGAACAACTGAAGTCGTACATTAAGCAAGAACGGGAAAGAATTCTACCTACAAAGCTTCAACAGTTAGTGTCTTCAGTTCCCAAACGCTTATTGAGTGTTAGAAGGAAAGGTGATGCAACACAGTGGTAAACATACCACTGTCCCAGCTTTTTTAAAACGTGTTGCAGGCATCCATTTCAAAATGAGCAAATATCTAAACAAAAACAATAAAGTCTATCAGTTTGAACATTAAATATCTTGTCTTTGTGGTGTATTCAATTGAATATAGGTTGAAGAGGATTTGCAAATCATTGTATTCTGTTTTTATTTACATTTCACACAACGTCCCAACTTCAATGGAATTGGGGTTGTAGTTATTGCTCTCAAATACACTATTTACAGTAGAGACCAAGTCACTGACATCAAAACAAAACAGATAAAAGTGAGATTAATCGCAATTTAAAAAAAAAACAAAACACATTATAGGTGCTGTTAAAAAATAATTAAAATTAACATGTTATTTTGACACACAGACTTACTGATCACTATATTATGTATACCTGTTTAATTGCTTGTTAACACAAACAGCTAACCGACCAATCACATAGCAACAACTCAATGCATTTAGGCATTTAGACGTGGTGAAGACAAGTTGATGAAATTCAAACTGAGCATCAGAATTGGGATGAAAGGGAATTTAAGTGATTTTGAATGTGGCATGGTTTCTGGGGCCAGATGTGCTGGTCTGAGTATTTCAGAAAGAATTGATTTTAAGATTTTAATGTTTGTTTTTAAAGCTATTAATTGCCTTGCACCTCCTTACCTGTCTGAAATTTTAACTCTCTGCACTTACAGTAGAATATTACGGGCATCTGGCCAGCTTTACTTCGATGTTCCGAGATCAAAATACAAACTCCGGGGTGATCATGCTTTTGCTGTAGCTGGCCTCAGACTGTGGAACAAGCTACTTCTTGAGTTACGCACTATTCCTGACCTAGCACTTTTTAAATCTAAGTTAAATACTTATTTATTCAAGCTGGCTTTTAACACCTAGTATGTGTGTTTTATTTTTATGAATGTGTTTTTATTGAAAAGCACTTTGGACACCATCTGGCTGCTGTAAAGCGCTTTATAACTAAATGTTGATTGATTGAATGACTGACTGATTGATCTAAAGAGACAGATGATTTCATTAATACCTTGTACAGCTTAAATTTATATCCAAAATTTACTAGGCCTTGAAGAATATCTTCTCAGTCAGCTACTCTCATTGATAATATACTTACAAATGATACTGATACTAAAACAAGAAGTGGTTTATTGTACAATGATATTAGTGACCACTTACCAATTTTTATAGTAACTGATCTAAATTAAAATAAAAAAATGTAATGAGAAAAACATCTGCAATCTGAAAAAGCTATTATTGCCTTAAAAATGATTTACATCTGCAGGAATGGAATTCCATTTATATTGAGAATGACGCTAATTTAGCATATGCCAAATTTGAAAACATATTTCTCGATATATACAACAAAAATTGTCCAATTCTACATTGCAGTGCAAATAATAAATATAAGGCTCACCCATGGATAACAAAAGGGCTGCAAAAGGCATGCAAGATGAGAAATGTTATATAGAGAGTTTATTCAAAGTAAATCAAGAGAGGCAGAGATGAAATATACGCACTATAAAAATAAATTAACAAGTATTATGCAAAACTGTAAAAAAAAAAAAAAAAAATCATACTTTGGAAATATACTACATGATAATAAAATAAAGGAAACATGGAAAATATTGCATAGTATTTTAACAAATAAACCCAAAGCAAAGAACTACCCAACATACTTTACTTATAATATTAAAGATGAATATGACATGAACCAAGTGGTGAACAATTTTAATAAATCTTTTGCTAATGTTGGGCCAAATTTGGCAGCTGACATTCCACACACTACATGGGTGAATCAGCAATTAATTGATAGAAATCCATATACAATGTTTCTTTGCCCAGTTGATGAGAGGGAAATTATTATGGTAGTCAGCACATGTAAAAGCAAAAAGTCAACTGATCATAATGATGTACATATGGCCTTAGTAAAGCAAATAATTACAGAAATTGCTAAACCATTAATTTATATATTTAATAAATCATTTCAAACTGAAATTGTCCGAAATGGTATGAAAGTGGCAAAGGTGATATCTTTATTCAAATCTGGTGACAAACATCTTTTTACTAACTACAGACCTGTGTCTTTATTGTCACAATTTTCTAAGATATTGGAAAAACTTTACAATAACAGATTGAATAAATTTACTTAACAACAACCTGCTTGATGACAGTCAATATGGGTTCAGAGCGAAAAGGTCCACTGCACTGGATTTGTTCGGTGCAATAGAAGAGATCAATAAACGTGGACAAAAGGGAATTAGTTATTGGTTGGTTTATTTATCAAAGAAAGGCTTTCAACACAGTTTATCACAACATATTTCAAAAGATGGAACTTTATGGGATCAGAGGAGTGGCTCTGAATTGGATTAAAGGCCATTTACAAAACCGTAAGCAGGTTGTTGAATTCAGAAACTGTCATTTTAAAATTGCTACTGCAAGGACGACCAGGAAATGTTTCTGTGTCTCCATTTGTTGTCCTAAAAAAATGGAATAACCTACCTGAGAAACTCAAGCGATGTCCAAATATCAACCGGTTCAAATATTTATACAAAGAAATGGTATTCTCCAGATATGTATTAGATGAAAGTGGTTGAGCTGTGTTGTATGAAGGTCTTGTTATACTTGAACCTTTTCTACTGAAATATGTAAGTGGTAACTAGCTTGTATTGGGAGCTGTTTGGGAAATATTTGTTTTCTTTTAATTGTAATTATGAGCTGCTTTTGTTCAGATTTTGTTTAGAAATAAAGCTTTATGAACAGGCACATATGCCTGGTTTGATTCAACTTCATGGATAGGTGTAGGCATTGATAAGCTTTGCTTCTGCCTACACCTTTATGCACCATGTATATTGTTTACTTTTTTCTTACTGTCTTTTTGTTCTTTAACTACTTTCATTATGAGTTTTGTTGTATATGAGTGAAATTTTGTTGCATGGGTGTCTAATAAATTCAATTCAATCTACTGGGATTTTCACGCACAACCATCTCACAAAGAATGGCCCAAGAAGAGCAGATGTCCGTTAGCGGAGTTGTGTGGACAAAAAAAGATGTTAACGTTAGAGGTCAGATGGAGAATGAGCAGAATGGTTGGATGGGTGACTGTGTGATGTTTTCATGTCAGTGTGGACCAACATTTCAGGAATAGTTCCAACACCTTGGTCAATCTATGTCATGATGAATTAAGGCAGTTCTGAAGGCAAAATGGGGTCCAGCCCATTTGCATTTAACAACAAAGATGTCTGGTGGGCAATTCTATGGTAACGGAATTACAACAGCAGCAAAATCTGGACATGTGGCATCTAACCACGACAGATTAGCTCAGATTGTAATTCCGTTACTGTAGAATTGCCCTGGTGTGAAACCAAAGTTGCTGAAAAGGACTTAACAGTGATGGACTGCCCAAACAATAAGAGTGTTTCATGAAAAAGAGTCCAGTGCAAAAATACATATGAAGGTGGAGGCTAATGTCTGACTTTTTTTTATAACTATACTAGTGAAAAACTGTGGCGTAGATGTCACATTCTGATATTTTCTGTTGAAAACTCTGACGCTAATATTAATTAAAGCAGACGGCAGGATTTTTTAATGCTGCACTGCTATCAGGTAACTAAGATACTTAATATTGGCATCCAAATGAAGAATGAGTATTTGGCTATATTTTTGATGACATTATTAACAAAATATTTCTGGCCTGGTGGGGGTTCTCCCTGCATATTAGAGAGACAAATGCAAAGCCACAAGGCCAGCTGTAATGTGTGCCTTCAAGTGGCAATACGTTTGCAGCATATGCAGAGGAAATACAGGCAAGATAAGTTGCAACCATGGTGCCAAAACTGCAGAAACCAATGGCACATTTTCTCTTTCAATGCGGCAGTCGTGCAAGTTGTCTGCTTTTCCCGATTTGTCAGGTATTGCATGTTCAACTGACAGTTGGCGTCTCTGAGCCCTTAACTCAATAAATAAATTTTACATCTTTTTCAGCAAAGTCAGAAATGATTAGTCAATTATAAACATAGCCCACAGAATACTCAGTTGAGCAAGCTAGTTATATCTGTCATTAAAAAAACAAGTTTTTGAAAGCTTAAATTCCATCATTTAGCACTACCAGAAGCCATGTTCATCCAGGTGTATACTCCCTTTATGTGGAGTTCTTCAAGCAAAGTTTTACTGTCTGTGCAAAGTCATAATTGATATGGTTCTGGAAACTCAGTTTTCTTACACTCTCTCACTCCTGGAATCACAAAACTACTGCCAGCAGATGAATAACTTTAATAAAGCCACAGATAATAAAATACCTCACTGAAGTAAATAGCAGCAACAGAAGTAATTTATCAGTTAACTTAAAGATCATTTCTGAATAAAAGCCTGCAGTAAAGGCAACTATTACACTCAACACAACAGACTGCCAAATATATTTATAGTGATTTTTTGAATGCTAAATTTTTTTCTGTCACCAACAGCCATTTTTTAGTTTTGTATTTATCATAGGAAATATAAACAAAGTAAACAGTTCAAATTATTTGCTTTTATTTTCACCCCAAAGCAGTCATATTTGTGGAAATTTAAATTTCCTCCATCTGCTCATTGTTTTTACCTTCCACTGAAGAACAAGTGTGTTCTTGGTCCCGCTGGCCTTTCTGGGAGGATTTGGTGGATCTGGCTCACAGCTTAGAGTGGTGAAGCTCACTGCCTCTGAAGGGCTTCCTTGTAAACAGTTACACATGGCCTGGACCCTGGGGAAAGGAGAACACAGTCATCACAGAATGTTCCTTTAGTACAAATTATGTGCTGTTGGTAACAACAGCAGATGGAAATAGTCCAACCTGACATGATAATCTGTTGCTGGTCGAAGGTCTTCTAAAGTTGCACTTAGTTCTTCCCCACTGTGTGAAAGGAAAAAGACAAACAAATCTTTAGTGCCATTTTAAATAACTGTCTACATGACTGTAACTAGCTGGTGGTGGGACATGTGATAAGTGCTTACCAGTACATGCTTTTGTACTTCCCTTCTTTACCATTAAAAGAAATGGAGACCTCGTAGCTCAGGGACTCTGGTGGGCTGCACTCATCCTCTATACTGCCATTCTCACGCTTTGGCCCTGCTGGTGCACTCCAACTCAACACTGCTCCTCTAGCCTGGATGTCTGACACCTAGATCACATGTCAGTTTAACACATTACTCTATGTAGAGTGTACTTACAGTAGTGGTCAAAATTATTATCACCCCTGATTTTCAAGAATCTAATTCAGCATATCTTCAGAAATAAATGCAAAATAACCAATTCTATGTCCTCAGTACATGGAATAAAATGTCCAAAGTTACTGTACAACAACAAAAAAATATTTCACTTAATGAATTAAAAAAAAAAAAAAGAAAATGTACAGCATGCTGGTCACAAATTCTGGCACCTGTTTAATGATTTTAAATAAGTTCCTCAAACAAAATATAAAACAAATTAAGGTCACCTGTGTTCGACTGTGTCCACATGACCTGACTTAACTAGTGGGTTTGCAGCAGATAAAGAGGCCAAGCATTTCCATTTTATTCTTCATAATGGTGAAAAAAAAAAGTGAGCTGACAGTATCAGAAATCCTATTACCAAAACCAAAACCAAACTAATTCCAAAGGCTTCTAGGGATTACCAAGGATCCCGAAAGCCAGTTACAATAGCTGCAATATTACATTTGAGGCCAAGGTCTTGAATTTTTCCAATGTGACAATGTCTCTGAGCACAAGTACAACATCACAAAATAATGTTTCAAAAGGCAAGCATGAACTGCTTTAAAATGGCAAGCAATGACTGTCCCCGGGGCCCAGTCTTATACGAGGTCTGTTAGAAAAGTATCGGACCTTTTTATTTTTTTCAAAAACCTGATGGATTTGAATCACGTGTGCTTGCATGAGCCAACCTTGAACCTTCGTGCGCATGTGTGAATTTTTTCACGCCTGTCAATAATTATTATATATATATATATATATATATATATATATATATATAATTATTATTATATAATCAATCAGACGAGCTGCACTCTGATGCGGCACTCTCACTGCGCTTGTGCACAGTTTACAACGGTTTATGAGATTGAGACAAGTTTACTCTCGTGCACGGCAGAGTGCGTGCAAGTGCATGGATCAAAGTCATGCAAGTGTCAGGACTCTTTTTGTATAGCCCCTTTCACATTGGCGTATTCGTAGAGCTGCTCACTGCAGCGTATCGTCTACGCTGCAATGAGCAGCTCTCCATCCACCTTACGTGGAGTTTTTTCTCAATATGCAGCAATATGTTGAGGGCTACGCGCATAGGGCGGAAGAAATTAAACATGTTTAATTTTCTTCGGCATACAGCCTTCACGAGAGTACACGCAGCGTCGTGCTACTGTGAGCCCGCCCACGCTTCAACACGGTACTGTACGCCATTTCACACCTCCCACTGGGCTCCATTGTTCTTCTGGAGCTATAAATACTGCAAGATCGCTGCATCACTTTATCATACAGGACTCATTATATGCGGACTGTTCACCATGTCGCAAAGCTGTTGTCATTATATAAACTCTCTCTCTCTCTCTCTCCCTCTCTCTCTCCCTCTCCCTCCCTCCCTCCCTCCCAAGGTTTCATACTGCAACCAATCTAACTGCCTGTAACTGCAAACTCCAAAAGGTTAACAGTAAACCCAAGGGGCTTTTGTCCTCTTGGAAAGACAAGTAAACTTTCTGGAAAAGCTTGTTGAAACAATAGTTGAATTTGTGTTGTCATCAGCTCAAATTGGGTTGTTAACATAGGTACCTATCAGAGTCTATTTTACAGTCACTGGACCCAACAAAATAATCTCAAGTGGATAAGAAGCCAATTCATCAAAAGTCACAGGTCACCAGGTGAACTGGTTTGATTGCTATTCTTGAATTATTTTATCAGCAACTGTGTCCGCTCACAGTGCCAGAACACTGATGTCTTTAATTTATACAAAAATATTCAAGTTTAAAAAGAATGTCTGGATAAATACCTTATTGATGAATGTGAATTGTTGTCAGTGAGCAAAACCACAAAATTCTTCCTCCTCATTTGTTGCCTCATTAAAAATCTTGTCATGCTGCATGATTGATCATGCTAGACAACTGAGAGGGTGCCAAGGATGAAAAATGACTTATCTGCAGATAAGTTTTCTTTGTTGAAGGTTTTTGGTAATTCTTGGTATTTGTGTTCTGCTTGGAGTTGCTAATTTGTTAGTGTTAGCTAAATACATTTCGTTATCTGTACAAACTTCACTGGCTCTGTCATACAGATATATTTCAGGAGACCACAAAAATACATCTCTTATACAAATAGGCGATCTTTCAACAAGCTATCGGATGGGCTGCAGCATGAAACATTACTACGAAAGTCTCCTTAAATAAAATGTTGAGTGTAAAACTGGGCAGTGGCTTCGTGGTTAACACTGCTGCCTCACAACGAGAAGGTCGTTGGTCTCCTCCAGTGTTCGTGTGGGTTACCTCCAGGTGCTCAGGCTTCCTCTCACTTCCAAAGACATGCAACTTAAGTGAACTGGCAACTCGAAATTGACCATAGGTGTGCGTGCGTGTGTGAATATGTTTATCTGCCTATATGTGGACCTGCGAAAGACTGGCATCCTGTCCATGGTGTATCGCAGTTCATGCTAGCCCCACCCCCCACCTCACCCACTGACTCTTGACTGAAGCAAGCGGGTTTAGAAAATGAATGAATGAGTGTAAACCCCCCTCAGCATTCGTTGAAAATGGCATTGGGAGGTCAAGCTGAAACATTCAGGCAATTGAGGTGGAAATCTCATTTGCATTATAATAGCCAAGTGGCCCCAGTGTGCGGGTATACGTGTATATGACTTTGATCACAGAGAAACTGGGAAGAGCTGACATTTTCCATTTAGTATGCGTATGTACTTTGGGTCATGGATGAATGCTACGAAAACAGAAATTTGATAAAACTATTATTTTTTGGAGAAATTAGAGATACTAGTTAAGAACAATGAACAATGGATGTTTTGCTGCAATGCAAAAAGAGTCAGACACACAGGCACACCCATCCACCTCAGACAGTTAATGATGCAGCACAAGACCTTTGCATTCCTGAGTCTTAATGTTGACACAGTCATATAAACGTATGCTACCATTGATAAGTGTGTAAATACCCAAGATTTAACTTATTTGTGCAACTGCTATGACATTTTAAAATCACAGTGACACCATGGCAATTATAACAAGAGTACTCTGAGAGAACCATGTCCCCCGCTGGAAAATCCTGGTTTGGTACAAGTACTTGCTATATTCTGATGATATTTCAAGGTAGGTGATAGTTGATTTCAGAACTGGCAGTGTTTTGCTTTGTTAATCAAGGCCATAACTCTGCAAAACTGTGTCAATCTTGTACAGTATTACAATGTGCATATTATCAACCAACAACAAGGAGTTGTACCATGTTTCATGAAATTGCTCATGAAACTGACAGTCTATAATTGTTAATCAAGGGCCATCACTAGTAAAATGGGCCCAACACGAACATTATGATAATATGTGCATTTCCAAACCGACAACCCCAGTTCCAATGAAGTTGGGATGTTGTGTGAAATGTAAATAAAAACAGAATACAATGATTTGCAAATCCTCTTCAACCTATATTCAATTGAATACACCACAAAGACAAGATATTTAATGTTCAAACTGATAAACGTCATTGTTTCCTGCTCATTTTGAAAAGGATGCCTGCAACACATTTCACAAAAGCTGGGGCAGTGTCAACAAAAGACTGGGAAAGTTGATGAATGCTCAAAGAACACTTGTTTGGAACACTGCACAGGTGAACAGGTTAATTGGAAACAGGTGAGTGTCATGATTGAGTATGAAAGGATCATCCCCAGAAGGCTCAGCCGTTCACAAGCAAAGATGTGGTGAGGATCACCACTTTGTGAACAACTGGATGAAAAAATAGTCAAACAGTTTAAGAACAATGTTTCTCAACGTTCAATTGCAAGGAATTTAGGGATTCCATCATCTACAGTCCATAATATAATCAGAAGATTCAGAGAATCTGGAGAACTTTCTATACATAAGCGGCAAGGCCGAAAACCAATGTCCGTGACCTTCAATCCCTCAGGTGGCACTGCATTAAAAACCGACATCATTGTGTAAAGGATCTTACTGCATGGGCTCAGGAACACTTCAGAAAACCATTGTCAGTTAACACAGTTTGCCGTTACATCTTCAAGTGCAAGTTAAAACTCATTTCAGCAAGAAACAAACTTATTTCAGCAAGACAATGCCAAGCCACATTCTGCACATGTTACAACAGTGTGGCTTCGTAGTAAACGAGTGCGGGTACTAGACTGGCCTGCATGCAGTCCAGACCTGTCGCCCATTGAAAATGTGTGACGCATTATGAAGCGTAAAATACGACAACGGTGACCTCGGTCTGTTGAACAACTGAAGTCGTACAGTAGTGTTCAGAATAATAGTAGTGCAATGTGACTAAAAAGATTAATCCAGGTTTTGAGTATATTTCTTATTGTTACATGGGAAACAAGGTACCAGTAGATTCAGTAGATTCTCACAAATCCAACAAGACCAAGCATTCATGATAGGCACACTCTTAAGGCTATGAAATTGGGCTATTAGTAAAAAAAAAAAGTAGAAAAGGGGGTGTTCACAATAATAGTAGTGTGGCATTCAGTCAGTGAGTTCGTCAATTTTGTGGAACAAACAGGTGTGAATCAGGTGTCCCCTATTTAAGGATGAAACCAACACCTGTTGAACATGCTTTTCTCTTTGAAAGCCTGAGGAAAATGGGACGTCCAAGACATTGTTCAGATGAACAGCGTAGTTTGATTAAAACGTTGATTGAAGAGGGGAAAACTTATACGCAGGTGCAAAAAATTATAGGCTGTTCATCTACAATGATCTCCAATGCTTTAAAATGGACAAAAAACCAGAGACGCGTGGAAGAAAATGGAAAACAAACATCAAAATGGATAGAAGAATAACCAGAATAGCAAAGGTTCACCCACTGATCAGCTCCAGGATGATCAAAGACAGTTTGGAGTTACCTGTAAGTGCTGTGACAGTTAGAAGACACCTGTGTGAAGCTAATTTATTTGCAAGAATCCCCAGCAAAGTCCCTCTGTTAAATAAAAGACATGTGCAGAAGAGGTTACAATTTACCAAAGAACATATCAACTGGCCTAAAGAGAAATGGAGGAATATTTTGTGGACTGATGAGAGTAAAATTGTTCTTTTTGGGTCCAAGGGCCGCAGACAGTTTGTGAGACGACCCCCAAACTCTGAATTCAAGACACAGTTCATAGTGAAGACAGTGAAGCATGGTGGTGCAAGCATCATGATATGGGCATGTTTCTCCTACTATGGTGTTGGGCCTATATATCGCATACCAGGTATCATGGATCAGTTTGGATATGTCAAAATACTTGAAGAGGTCATGTTGCCTTATGCTGAAGAGGACATTCCCTTAAAATGGGTGTTTCAACAAGACAATGACCCCAAGCACACTAGTAACCGAGCAAAATCTTGGTTCCAAACCAACAAAATTAATGCCTCACAGATGTGAAGAAATCATGGAAAACTGTGGTTATACAACTAAATACGAGTTTAGTGATTCACTGGATTGCTAAAAAAAGCAGTTTGAACATAATAGTTTTGAGTTTGTAGCGTCAACAGCAGATGCTACTATTATTGTGAACACCCCCTTTTCTACTTTTTTTTTTTTTTTACTAATAGCCCAATTTCATAACCTTAAGAGTGTGCATATCATGAATGCTTGGTCTTGTTGGATTTTTGCACAAAAACAATAAAATTTATCAGTTTGAACATTAAATATCTTGTCTTTGTGGTGTATTCAATTGAATATAGGTTGAAGAGGATTTGCACATCATTGTATTGTGTTTTTATTTACATTTTACACAACTTCCCAACTTCATTGGAATTGGGGTTGTATAACAAGGACTTGTACCAAGTTTCACGAAATTCCTCCTAAAAATGTGAGGAGCAGATTTCAGAATGCTTATACCCTTTCTGAGAGGGGAGATAGACACACATGGCTACAGCCAGCAGGGGATAAAAAGCATTCAAACAAAAGTCACATGTGTAAAACTAAAGGTGCCCTGACACTTGCACGACTTTCGCACTGAATGAAGTGGAGAAAGCATTTGGAACAGTCTAAAAAGGTAATTGTCATGTTTATGTTTTAATAGCTTGGTAAAACAGTTGCATGTTCTTTCCTTCTTATGTGCAGCTGTAAAAGTATGTTTATTATAGATTTAACATCTTGTTATAATCATTCAGACAAGCTGCGCTGTGATGCGGTGGACTGATGCAATCACATGTAGTGTTTTTTAACTGTTTGCGTAATGTTCACGTGAACTTCACGTAATTAATGCGTGATGGAGATTTTGAATATTTCAAAACTTTCTTTGCGCACTTGCACAAAGCTGCGCACAGTTTACAATGGTTTACAACAAGTTTAAGATGAATTTACTCTCGTGCACGGCAGACTGCATGCAAGTGTGTGGATCAAAGTTGTGCAAGTGTCAGGGGGCCTTAACTAACAATCTCATTGTTTTGTAAAATAAAGTTTTTATATTGAAATTTAAATTGTGGAAAGAGTTCAAATTATAAATAAACAATATATGTGTTGAGTCATTTAATTAGCAGGTATAAAGAAGAACTAAGCAAAACAGTGTATTATGGACTTTAATAAGTGAATACAGACCACTGGTTTACTGATAGTACTCAACAGTGCTTGAAGGGCCACAGCTTCCTCATCCAGCTCTGAAAAGAGAAAGAAAAGTACATAAACACCTCACAAAGTACTTTTATAATTACATTAGCAATACATTTGAACTAGAGCTAAAATGTAGAGTTGTGGTCTATTGTTTGACTCAGATTTTGTCAGAGATACAAGAAAAATAGGACTGATAAATGATACACATTTCCTAACAATTTTACTGTCCTGGAAACTGTGGCAATAAAATCAGGGTGATACGAATCTTAAAACAGGGAGATACAAAAAAAAAAGACATTGAAAATTCCAGGCTTTGTATCACCTCGCTTTTCATCCAATCAGCAGCCCCCATTTCTCTGCACCCACCAATGACATACCCCCATTTTGTGTTACCATGGTGACAAGTGCAGGATCATGATACAGGATCCAGATCATTTCATTCAACCAAGACGTCTGATCAAGGTGAAAGCGTTTTATCCTCCCTAGCAGGGAGAATTTGACAACTTGAGTCTCATACTGAAGTTGTGAGACGTCAGTGAAGAGGAGGACACTCATGGCTTTATAGAGACAAAACATTCCATAATTTACATGATTTACCTGTGCTGTTCGTTCTACATGATTCATTTGTATGATTGTTCATTTCTGTAGTAACGTGATAAATAACATCACGTCTGTTTATGCATCACACCACACACACATATAAAACACATTGCAGTCAATACACCCCAATGTGACTGACAAGAGATGTAATCAATTCATAAATGTTTAATGAAAAAAGAAAATTTACATTTACACTTTGTCTCACAGCATTAAAGTGGCTGACAGCAGCTCTCTGTGGCTCACAGACTGAAGATAACGTACTGAACTTGTACAGAACCGTGACATCTAAACACAAATATGAACCGAACCATGACTTCTGTGTACTGTGACACCCTCAATATACAGTTGTGTTCAAAGTAATAGCAGTGTGTTTAAAAAGTGAGTAAAGCTCAAAATGCTGAAAATAGTTTTTATTTTCATACATGGAAATACATTGGGAACACTGCACATTTACTGTATAAACTGAAAATGCTTCAAGATTTAGCTTTGCGGTGAATCAGTCAACTAATATTTAGTTGTATAATCACCGTTTCTGAGAACTGCTTCACATCTGTGTTGCATGGAGTCGACCAACTTCTGGCACCTGTGAACACGTATGCCAGCCCAGGACAGTTGGCCTACATTCCACCATTTCTCTGCATTTCTTGGTTTTGCCTCAGAAACATTTTTGATGTTACCCTACAGGTTTTCTATTGGATTAAGGTCTTTGGATTGGGCTGGCCACCCCAGCCACCTCTTGTTGGCCTGGAACAAAGATGCTGCTCGCTTGTTGGTGTGTTAGGGGCTGTTGTCTTGTTGAAACACCCATTTCCAGGGCATTTCCTCTTAGGCAAAAAGGCAACATGACCTCTTCAAGTATTTAAACTAATCCATGATCCATGGTATGCGATAAATAGGCCCAACACCATAGTATGAGAACCATTACCATGTCATGATGCTTGCTCCACCATACTTCACAGTGTACTGAAGCTTGAATTCAGTTTTTGGGGGGGGTCGTCTGTTAAACTGTCTGTGGCCACTAGATCCCAAAAGAACAATCTTGCTTTCATCAGTCCACAAAACATTGCGCTATTTCCTTCCTTCCTACCTCTTCAGCACAGGCCATTTTTTCAAGAATAGAACATTGAGGGGCTTCTAGCTTGGATTCACATATGTGTCTTCTAATTGTTACAGTACTCACAAGTAACTTTTGACTTTCTTTGATCACCCTAGAGCTGATCACTGGCTGACTCGATGCCATTCTGGTTATTCTCTGATCCATCTGAAAAATGGTTTTCTATTTTCTTCCACATCTTTCTGGTTTTGGTAGCCATTTGAAACCATTTGAGATCATTTTAGCTGAGTGGTCTATCATTTTCTGCACTTTTTTTAATACGTTTTCACTTGTGCAATCAGCTTGTTAATCAAAGCATGCTGTTCTTTTGAAAAATGTCTCGAACAACCCATTTTACTCAGATTTTCAGAGAGAAATGCACAACAACCAGCATGGACAACATTTGCTGCCTTTGTCCTGAAATAAGGGTCACGTGCAAGTGTGTAATAAGGGTCACAGAAAGAAAAATGCAGACACTGCTATTTTTATGAATAGCCTAATACTCCTTTTTCTTCACTTTCTGGAAAGTAACAACTAATTTGACAATAACATTGGAAGAGAATGTGCAGAGTTCCCAATCAATTTGTGTGTATGGAAATCAAAGCTATTATAAGGAGCTTCACTCACTGCTATTATTTTAAACACAAATGTATTTAAATGCACATGCACGCACACACACACACACACACGTGAGACCTGCAAGGTTGGTTCCACAAAATTGAACCATGCGTTAGCTCAAACCGCAAATTAATTAAATTGACCAAAAATAAAAACCCTTAAAGTCAGCTTACCTTGCCATATTATAATAGTTTTGACCATTTTAAGTGTTATTCCTTCCTGAATGGTGATGATTTCTTCATTTGGAGTGGATTTGGGATCTTTTTCTTCCTCCTCCAGCTACTGTATGTCAGCAATGAGGGCTTTGTCAGTGTGAAAGATTCCTGACAATTCAAAGTTTTTGGATGCGAATCTCAAGACCCTTACTGCCGGTTCAGATTGTGAAAAACGTGTGGCAGGCGCGTGTGTGGCAGGTGCGTGTATAAATTCTAGTCCAATCTGAACGGGCAGTAAGGATCTAGAGAGTTGCATCCAAAAACTTCGAATTGTCAGGAATATTCCACGCAGAATTGTCCACCCTCATCTCTGTCACAACTTGACAGAGTAAAGCCGAATCGTGACTTACGCATTCGCAAGTTAACTAACGGTGCTCACCTGTACACACATACACATACATAGAAACATAAATACTACATATACGTATGTATGTATGTATGTATGTATGAATACAAGCAGGCAGCCCGGAAAGTATTCACAGTGCTTCATTTTTTCCACATTTTATGTTTCCTCAAAAGTCGACCCCATAATGACAATGTGAAAAAAGGTTACTTTTTTGTAATTCATGCATATTTGTTAAAAATGGGAAAAAAAAAAACAACCTAAGAAATCACATGTAAATAAGTATTCACAGCCTTTGCCATGAAACTCAAAGGTGAGTTCAAGTGTATCCTGTTTCCACTGATAATCCTTGAGATGTTTCTACAGCTTAACTGAAGTCCACCTGGGGTAAATTCAGTTGATGGGACATGATTTGGAAAGACACACCTGTCTACATATAAGGTCTCACAGTTGACAGCACACGTCAGAGCACAAACCAAGCATGAAGTCAAAGGATCTGTCTGAAGACCTCCGAGACAGGATTGTCTCAAGGCACAAATCTGGGGAAGGGTACAGAAACATTTCTGCTGCTTTGAAGGTCCCAATGAGCACAGTGGCCTCCATCATCTGAAAATGGAATATGTTCAGATCGACCAGGACTCTTCCTTGAGCTGGCCGCCTGTCTAAACTAAGCAATCTGGGGATAAGGGCCTTAGTCACGGAGGGATAGTTACTCTGTCAGAGCTCCAGCGTTCCTCTGTGGAAAGGAGAACCTTTCAGAAGGACAACCATCTCTGCAGCAATCCACCAATCAGACCTGTATGGTAGAGTGGCCAGACGGAAGCCACTCCTTAGTAAAAGGCACATGGCAGCCCACCTGGACTTTGCCCAAAACAGCACCTGAAGGACTCTCAGACCATGAGAAATAAAATTCTCTGGTCAGATGAGACAAAGACTGAACTCTTTGGTGTGAAGGCCAGGTGTCATGTTTGGAGCAAACCAGACACCATCCCTACAGTGAAGCATGGTGTGGGGATGTTTTTCAGCAGCAGGAACTGGGAGACTAGTCAGGATTGAGGGAAAGAGACATCCTGGATGAAAACCTGCTCTAGAGCACTGTTGACCTCAGACTGGGATGACGGTTCATCTTTCAGCAGGACAATCACCCTAAGCACACAGCCAAGATATCAAAGGAGTAGCTTCAGGACAACTCTGTGAATATCCTTGAGTGGCCCAGCCAGAGCCCAGACCTGAACCCAACTGAACATCTCTGGAGAGATTTGAAAATGGCTGTGCACCAATGCTCCCTATTCAATCTGATGGAGCTTGAGAGGTGCTGCAAAGAGGAGTGAGCAAAACTGCCCAAAGATAGGTGCACCAAGCTTGTGACATCATATTCAAGAAGACTTGAGGCTGTAGTTGTTACCAAAGGTGCATCTAGAAAGTACTGTGCAATTGAGTAGATACTTACGCACGTGATTTCTTTTTTTTTTTTTTTTCAAATAAATTTGCAAAAAAAAAAAAAAAAATATTTCATGTGGTCATTATGGGGTGTTGTGAGTAGAATTTTCAGGGGAATTTTTTTTTTAATTTACTCCATCTGGGAATAAGGCTGTAAAATAAAATGTGGAAAAAGTGAAGTCCACACAAACGTCTCTGCCACACCAGACTTCCTCATACAATATCACAAATCTTCTCTTGGCACCCTGTCATAAACTTTCTCTCAAACAGAAAAGGTAACTCATTTTGGCCTTTACTATACTTCTCAATGAGCACTCTCACCGCAAATACTGCAACTGTAGTGCTCTCAGCATGAAACTATATTGCTGCTCACAAACCTTCACTTATTTTCTAAGACAAGCTTCTGCTACTATTTCACACAACTGTGGCTAATCAACTTTATGCCTCTGTAGTTACTGTAGCTCTGCACATCACCTTTGTACTAAAACGGAGCCAGCACACATCTTGTGTGTCCCTTACGCATTAGAAACTCCCCTGCCACCTCTCCAAAACATTTCCATGCCTCCACTGGATTGCCATCTGCACTGATTCATTGCTGCTCTACAAAGTGTACTTTAACATTTTATTATTCAATCAACTAAGGTGTTGTGTGTGATGCAGCATTTTTCACTTTGCGTATCAGGTTTCGTGTATGAATTTTGGACTGGTAATGCTGGGCCACTGAGCAAGTGTGTTTGGGGGGAGGGGTGCTAAGAATCTGAGGTAAAATTAGACTATTTAGTGAAGGATTTTGGTGAAGGTGTTTTGGTGAACTATTTTCTTTCACCAAAACATCAAATCCAGGCTTGCATCTCAAATGTACCTTCTGGCAAATTGTAGCTTTACTTTCATAATTTTTTTTTTTTTTTTAAGAAAATCCTTCTCTATACCACTTCATCATGAAGCTGTATAACTGAGGATACAAAATGCAAAACATGCACTATACACAATATCTCCAATCACAGCCAGAGCAGCCTATGACTTCTTCTGGGTTGTCTGGGTGTTTTGGTGTCTTTTCTCACTCTTCTCCTTCTTGCACAGCCACTCAGTTTTTGAGAACTATCTAGTCCACACAGGTTTACCATAGAGCGCCATACTGTTTGTATTTCTTCATAATAATTGATGTAAAAAAAAGCCCAAGACATGTTTAATGACTTGGAAATGTTCATGTATCCATCCCGACTTGCCAGAAGAAAACTGGCAATAAAACTGATTATTTACAAGTGTTATACCAAAGAGGCCCATTACTTATGCAACCTATGATCTTGGCTTTTATATTTTTAATTAACTGATATCATGTTGTAGAGATTTGAGTTTAAGGAAGATAATTTTGGAAATTTTTATACCGAGAAGCCAGATTAACTTTTTGTAATTGAAATGGCATAAACAAATTAAAATATGTGAAATACCAAGGGGCCCAGTCATTTTGGAGGTCACGGTATGTACATGTGATTTCTTAGGGTTTTTTTTTTTTTAATAAATTTGGGAAAAAAAATTTAAAAAGCTTTTGGAGGGGAGTATATGTGATGAATATTCATACTGTAATAATGGCACAAGATAAAGTTGCACAGCATGTTGAAATCGTAATGATTAAAATGAAATCATAATGGATGGCACCTCTGCAGTACTGCTGACAATATACTCCTACTGTCTCTGCTTAAGAAAAAAATGAACTCTGTAGCTGAAAAATACCGTAGTACTCAAACCCAGATGAGTATGCAATTACATCGGTCTGACTCATATCATCAGACTACATGTTCACTGGCTGTGACACAGTAGCTCATTTGACAGTACTGAAAAGCTGAATGCAGTAAAGCAACTCTAAGCAAGTGAGAACCACCAACAAGCCTTCATATGTCTAGGTGAAGCATGGGAAGTATGTCAGGAATTATCTGAGAAACTGGAGGAGTTTATCACAGATATACATACAGTTGTATGTTAAAGTTTGGGCACTCCTGATGATTTCCATGATTTTCCTTTATAAATCATTGGTTGTTTGGATCAGCAATTTCAGTTAAATATATCATATAGCAGACAAACACATATTTGACAAGTGAAATGAAGTTTATAGGATTTACAGAAAGTGTGCAATAATTCTTTAAACAAAATTAGGCAGGCGCATAAATTTGGGCACCCCAACAGAAAAAAATACATCAATTTTTAGTAGATCCTCCTTTTGCAGAAATAACAACCTCTAAACGCTTCCTATAGCTTCCAATGAAAGTCTGGATTCTGTATGAAAGGTATTTTTGACCATTCTTCTTTACAAAACATCTCCAGTTCAGTCGGGTTTGTTGGTTTCCGAGCATGGACAGCCTGCTTAAAAATCACACCACAGATTTTCAATAATATTCAGGTCTGGGGACTGAGATGGCCATTCCAGAACGTTGTACTTGTTCCTCTGCATGAATGTCTTAGTAGATTTTGAGCAGTGTTTAGGGTCGTCTTGTTGAAAGATCCAGCCCAGGCGCAACTTCAAATTTGTCACTGATTCTTGAACATTGTTCTCAAGAATCTGCTGATATTGACTGGAATCCATGTAACCCTCAACTTTAACAAGATTCCCAGGCCCTGCACTGGCCACACAGCCACACAGCATGATGGCACCACCTACCAATTTTACTGTAGGTAGCAAATGTTTTTCTTGGAATCCTGTGTTCTTTTTCAGCCATGCATACTGCCCCTTGTTAAGTCCAAATAACTCAATTTTAGTTTCATCAGTCCACAACACCTCATTCCAAAATGAAGCTTACTTGTCCAAATGTGCTTTAGCATACCTCAAGCGACTGTTTGTGGCGTTTACACAGAAAAGGCTTCCTCTGCATTACAGCATCTCCTTGTGCAAAGTGCGCTGTACAGCTGAACGATGCACAGAGACACTATCTGCAACAAGATCATGTTGTAGGTCTTAGGAGCAGGTCTGTGGGTTGACTATGATTGTTCTCACCATCCTTCGCTTCAACGTATCTGAGATTTTTCTTGGCCTGCCTCTTCTGGCTTTAACTAGTCCTGTTCCTGCGGCCTGCCATTTCCTCAATATGTTCCTCACAGTGGAAAACAACAGCTGAAATCTCTGAGATAGCTTTTTGTATCCTTCCCCTAAACCATGACGTTGAACAATCTTTGTTTTCAGATCATTTGAGGTGAATTTAGAGGCACCCGTGTTCCACTCACTAGAAGAGATGCAAAGAGGACAAACATTTGCAAATGGCCACCTTAAATACCCTCTCATGATTGGATTCACCCGAGTAAGGAGGTCAAGGGTCAATGAGCTTACCAAACCAATTTTGTGCTCCAATAATGTGCTAAATGAATTCAAATCAATACATTGACAAGGGTGCCCAAATTTATGCACCTGCCCAATTTTGTTTAAATAATTATTGCACACTTTCTGTAAATACTAGAAACTTCATTTCACTTCTCAAATATTAGCGTGTTCGTCTGCTATATGACATATTTAACTGAAATTTCTGATCCTGACAAACAATGATTTATAAAGGAAAATCAGGAAAATTATCAGGGTGCCTAAAATTTTACATATAACTGTATTCTTCCACCATATAGCATGTCAATGAGCCATGCCACCAGCTGTTTTCTGCAAAAAAGGGAGAGATCCTCAAGTCATTTTACACCCTGCAAAGACAGCATTAAAATGTACATTCTGAGCAAAAAATCAGTTTGGAATCAACACCAGACCTTTGCTCTGCTTATTCTGCTATGTAATAATGAGGGAGCCACATCTGCCACACAAGCCACACCTGACCGTGAAACTATGTGTCAGTCAACTGTTGAATAATTTATGGCCTCTGAAAGTGGAGGGACTGTGTAAAAAAAATGTCTAATTCCTAAGTGTGGCCATTTTGTTAAACCTCTTGAATTAAAGATGTAGTCTACACTACAAGCATGTCTTGATTGGGGTATTGTTGTGTTTTGTGGTAAAAGTATAAAAGTGGTCAATGTCCAAATATTTAGGCACAACAAAAGAAAAACCATAAGAATAATAAGATTTTCTCAAATTGCTATGTTCCAAGATTTAAGAAATTGTCAAATTATTTTTCTCTACACTTAGAAAATTAATGTTAATTCTGTAATTATGCACTGGTGTTGCCAAGTAACAGTTTTAAACTCAAAGATTAATGAGCAGTCGGAGTTCACGTAATCAAGAATAGTGTTGGCTGTGGCACTAATCTCACACTGCCACCAGCTGCTGCACTTAATGAGACAGTATTTGCAGCGATGGACTCCCAGCCTCTGGAGATTGCTGTGTCAGCCCAACACAAAAACCCGATAAACTGCAACCCATCCACCTTCTTACCTCTTGACGCTCCATTTTTCCCTCTGCCTGTCTGCTTGTCAGGGCTGGCCCTCACAATACTGGGCTGTCCCTGTTCCGCCTCCAGCCCTTTACCGCCAACGCCGTTGTGAATGTCCATTGTCGAAGGGCTGCTGCAGGTTTTCTGTGGTGAAGGGGGAGGGCTGTCCTTCACCTGCCCACCAACTCCACCTCCCTGACGCTCTTTAAGTTTTTTCTGCAGGCGCTCATATGTTTTGCTAGTTCTGTCATCTCTCTGAACAAAAGGTGGACGTCCATGTTGGGAATGGGAATCTGCAGAGACTAAAACAAAACCAAAAAATTTAGCTGATGTATACCCAACAACCTTCTGGCAGTCACAATGGAAAAAACAGTTACCAATTAGCAGCTACAAGGCCATCATAAGAAGACAGCACAAATAAAAACAGACATTCAACATGACAGCACAACACAAAGAAGACTATGCAACTCAACTCCTCCAGTGATTCTACAGGTCAGGTATGAGTTTGGCAAAAAAAAAAAAAAAAAAAAAAAAAAAGACAATGTATTTGTAGTCTGACTTCTGTCTTGAGAGTCAAGACAGAAGTCAGACTACCAGAGCAAGAATTTTAGCAGAGGAAGCTTCTGCGACTAGAAGTGGAGCGTCAAGCAACCCAGTCCAGTCGAAGATTCAAGCTTATCTACTATGGAAACCACCTGGACAACTGACAGCCTTCACAGAAACATTTGTCCCAGAGATTTTTTTTCAAAATTGAACATCAAAATTTTGGTTGATTGTGCCATGGCATCACATTAAAATTCAAACAAATGAATATTGTAAAACTAAACCCTAATAGGCTTGGAAAGTTGGGAATGGAAAATCAAGTTATATAGTTAATCAGAAATATATAACTAGCTTACTTTTGATTAAGATGGAAAATATATCTTCTTAAATCTTTTCAACCCACATTTTCTCAGTTTTTAGTAAACCTTAGTAAAATATTGACAGGCAGATTCATTGGTTTAGAATTGACACTCAATTGAGATGGATAGCACCGCCTGGGGAAAGAAGGGTCATGTTTGTGTTTATGTCGTTCTAGTTTTCTTCAGATAAGATTTGTTTTTTACTTCTCCCGTTTTTGGTCAGCTCAGTGTTGAAGCGATATACTTTCACTATGTTAAGCCCTGGTCCCACCAAATAATGAAGGATGACTAACGAGCCACGCAGCACTTTTTTTTTTTTTGCTATGAGAGGGTTTATTCAACTATCGTGGGAGAATCGTGAGTCTGAGTGGCTCTTAGAGGCATTATCTTTGGTTAACGAGGCTCATCTCCAAGCATGGTGCTACTTTCAAGATGTCCAAAATTTAGCAACAACAGCGTGGGGCAGTTTGTGTATTAGTTACTATGATGACTAAGGAGGACTTTAGAGGCATGTGCGTGGAGCTTACGAGGCTGATAAAAGCCCATTATCCCAGCACCTGGCAGCTACGCAGGACCTGAGAGGCTATTTTTGGAGCAGCTGCATGTCTTGCGCACACAATTCCAACTGTTCCGTGCTCCGGATGCTGTATACAAAATATTTATTTTGTAGTGGATCAATCGTTTTCTGGAAAACCTTGGATGCTGAAAACACCGCTAAGACTTTCACCTGGATGCTTTTTTCCTCTCTTTCCTGCTCCATGAGGAAACAAGTGTGGGGGGGCGGAGGGTAGGACCAAAAGTGCATTTGTGCACCAATGTCACGCTACACGGTGGCTGTCAAGTTACATACGTGGCTTAGGGTGACTGATACGAACCATTCGAAGCTCGAATGACCGGTTGGTCGTGGCTCACTAGAGGCTGCTAAGTGGCACATGTGGGGTACAGAGAGGCACAGAGAGGCCGAAACGATTAATCGAGTAACTCATATAATTCAATTAAAAAAATGTTTGAGGCAAGAGTTGCAGAGTTGTAGTCTTACACACCTCTCTGCAGCTTCTCTCCCCCTGCCATCCCCTCATTACCCCATCCCCGTAGAGACGGTGTCTGCTCCCAGACTACCAATAACCAGCAAAAATCTATTTAAGCATAAAAATTCAAAAAGAAAAAATAATATAGCACCTTCAACTGCACCACAGACTAAAACAGTTAAATGTGGTCTATTAAACATTAGGTCTCTCTCTTCTAAGTCCCTGTTGGTAAATGATATAATAATTGATCAACATATTGATTTATTCTGCCTAACAGAAACCTGGTTACAGCAGGATGAATATGTTAGTTTAAATGAGTCAACACCCCCGAGTCACACTAACTGTCAGAATGCTCGTAGCACGGGCCGGGGTGGAGGATTAGCAGCAATCTTCCATTCCAGCTTATTAATTAATCCAAAACCCAGACAGAGCTTTAATTCATTTGAAAGCTTGTCTCTTAGTCTTGTCCATCCAAATTGGAAGTCCCAAAAACCAGTTTTATTTGTTATTATCTATCGTCCACCTGGTCGTTACTGTGAGTTTCTCTGTGAATTTTCAGACCTTTTGTCTGACTTAGTGCTTAGCTCAGATAAGATAATTATAGTGGGCGATTTTAACATCCACACAGATGCTGAGAATGACAGCCTCAACACTGCATTTAATCTATTATTAGACTCTATTGGCTTTGCTCAAAAAGTAAATGAGTCCACCCACCACTTTAATCATATCTTAGATCTTGTTCTGACTTATGGTATGGAAATAGAAGACTTAACAGTATTCCCTGATAACTCCCTTCTGTCTGATCATTTCTTAATAACATTTACATTTACTCTGATGGACTACCCAGCAGTGGGGAATAAGTTTCATTACACTAGAAGTCTTTCAGAAAGCGCTGTAACTAGGTTTAAGGATATGATTCCTTCTTTATGTTCTCTAATGCCATATACCAACACAGTGCAGAGTAGCTACCTAAACTCTGTAAGGGAGATAGAGTATCTCGTCAATAGTTTTACATCCTCATTGAAGACAACTTTGGATGCTGTAGCTCCTCTGAAAAAGAGAGCTTTAAATCAGAAGTGTCTGACTCCGTGGTATAACTCACAAACTCGTAGCTTAAAGCAGATAACCCGTAAGTTGGAGAGGAAATGGCGTCTCACTAATTTAGAAGATCTTCACTTAGCCTGGAAAAAGAGTCTGTTGCTCTATAAAAAAGCCCTTCGTAAAGCTAGGACATCTTTCTACTCATCACTAATTGAAGAAAATAAGAACAACCCCAGGTTTCTTTTCAGCACTGTAGCCAGGCTGACAAAGAGTCAGAGCTCTATTGAGCTGAGTATTCCATTAACTTTAACTAGTAATGACTTCATGACTTTCTTTGCTAACAAAATTTTAACTATTAGAGAAAAAATTACTCATAACCATCCCAAAGACGTATCGTTATCTTTGGCTGCTTTCAGTGATGCCGGTATTTGGTTAGACTCTTTCTCTCCGATTGTTCTGTCTGAGTTATTCTCATTAGTTACTTCATCCAAACCATCAACATGTTTATTAGACCCCATTCCTACCAGGCTGCTCAAGGAAGCCCTACCATTATTTAATGCTTCGATCTTAAATATGATCAATCTATCTTTGTTAGTTGGCTATGTACCACAGGCTTTTAAGGTGGCAGTAATTAAACCATTACTTAAAAAGCCATCACTTGACCCAGCTATCTTAGCTAATTATAGGCCAATCTCCAACCTTCCTTTTCTCTCAAAAATTCTTGAAAGGGTAGTTGTAAAACAGCTAACTGATCATCTGCAGAGGAATGGTCTATTTGAAGAGTTTCAGTCAGGTTTTAGAATTCATCATAGTACAGAAACAGCATTAGTGAAGGTTACAAATGATCTTCTTATGGCCTCGGACAGTGGACTCATCTCTGTGCTTGTTCTGTTAGATCTCAGTGCTGCTTTTGATACTGTTGACCATAAAATTTTATTACAGAGATTAGAGCATGCCATAGGTATTAAAGGCACTGCGCTGCGGTGGTTTGAATCATATTTGTCTAATAGATTACAATTTGTTCATGTAAATGGGGAATCTTCTTCACAGACTAAAGTTAATTATGGAGTTCCACAAGGTTCTGTGCTAGGACCAATTTTATTCACTTTATACATGCTTCCCTTAGGCAGTATTATTAGACGGTATTGCTTAAATTTTCATTGTTACGCAGATGATACCCAGCTTTATCTATCCATGAAGCCAGAGGACACACACCAATTAGCTAAACTGCAGGATTGTCTTACAGACATAAAGACATGGATGACCTCTAATTTCCTGCTTTTAAACTCAGATAAAACTGAAGTTATTGTACTTGGCCCCACAAATCTTAGAAACATGGTGTCTAACCAGATCCTTACTCTGGATGGCATTACCCTGACCTCTAGTAATACTGTGAGAAATCTTGGAGTCATTTTTGATCAGGATATGTCATTCAAAGTGCATATTAAACAAATATGTAGGACTGCTTTTTTGCATTTACGCAATATCTCTAAAATCAGAAAGGTCTTGTCTCAGAGTGATGCTGAAAAACTAATTCATGCATTTATTTCCTCTAGGCTGGACTATTGTAATTCATTATTATCAGGTTGTCCTAAAAGTTCCCTAAAAAGCCTTCAGTTAATTCAAAATGCTGCAGCTAGAGTACTGACGGGGACTAGAAGGAGAGAGCATATCTCACCCATATTGGCCTCTCTTCATTGGCTTCCTGTTAATTCTAGAATAGAATTTAAAATTCTTCTTCTTACTTATAAGGTTTTGAATAATCAGGTCCCATCTTATCTTAGGGACCTCGTAGTACCATATTACCCCAATAGAGCGCTTCGCTCTCAGACTGCAGGCTTACTTGTAGTTCCTAGGGTTTGTAAGAGTAGAATGGGAGGCAGAGCCTTCAGCTTTCAGGCTCCTCTCCTGTGGAACCAGCTCCCAATTCAGATCAGGGAGACAGACACCCTCTCTACTTTTAAGATTAGGCTTAAAACTTTCCTTTTTGCTAAAGCTTATAGTTAGGGCTGGATCAGGTGACCCTGAACCATCCCTTAGTTATGCTGCTATAGACGTAGACTGCTGGGGGGTTCCCATGATGCACTGTTTCTTTTTCTTTTTGCTCTGTATGCACCACTCTGCATTTAATCATTAGTGATCGATCTCTGCTCCCCTCCACAGCATGTCTTTTTCCTGGTTCTCTCCCTCAGCCCCAACCAGTCCCAGCAGAAGACTGCCCCTCCCTGAGCCTGGTTCTGCTGGAGGTTTCTTCCTGTTAAAAGGGAGTTTTTCCTTCCCACTGTAGCCAAGTGCTTGCTCACAGGGGGTCGTTTTGACCGTTGGGGTTTTACATAATTATTGTATGGCCTTGCCTTACAATATAAAGCGCCTTGGGGCAACTGTTTGTTGTGATTTGGCGCTATATAAAAAAAATTGATTGATTGATTGATTGAAATTCTGTGCCAGGCCTGCGTGTGGCACTGTAACATCCCCAGAAAAACAAACAGAAGAAGAATAAAGCATGTGCAGATGCGCATACAGGCCATGTAAGCGCTAATGAAATTAGCACAAAAGCTACCGCTTTCCAATGCGACACAGAGTGAAATAAAGCCTTTTAGGAGAAAAACATTCCACGATGATCATCTGAAATAGCTTACTGCGCATTTAAAGTGAAGCAGTGTGTTTGTCTTTTTTTTTTTTTTTAAAACACTGTTTCGTCCGCTGCCAGCTCTCCACTCTAAACAGTTTCTGAAAGCAGAAGTCCACTCTTTCCTGTGTATTTTGCTCATACTCACACTGAGTGTTTCGCTCTTTAATTTTTTGCTTTTTTGGGCACCAGACAGCACTTCACAAACACGGTAACTTAAATAAAATAATAATAATAATAAAAAAAAATAAATAACTGCAAGGCTCACATGCTAACCTCCAGCTGAAATGCAATCGCTGAATCACAGAGAAAGAGGAATTAAAAAAACTTTTTTTTTTTTTTTTTTTTTTAAACACTGTTTCGTCCGCTGCCGGCTCTCAACTCTAAACAGTTTCTGAAAGCAGAAGTCCACTCTTTCTTGTGTATTTTGCTCATACTCACACTGAGTGTTTCGCTTTTTAATTTTTGCTTTTTTGGGCACCAGACAGCACTTCACAAACACGGTAACTTAAATAAAATAATAATAATAATAATAAAAAAACTGCGAGGCTCACATGCTAACCTCCAGCTGAAATGCAATCGCTGAATCAAAGAGAAAGAGGAATTTAAAAAAAAAAAAAAAAAATCACGCAGGGACCCAGTCCACCAACCTTTAAAAAAAAAAAAAAAAAAAAAAAAAAAAAAAAAAAAAAACCTTAACCTTAACAATGGTTAAATGTTACAAGTTGGGGAAAATAAAAAACAGAAAGCCACATCATTTCCGAATTTCAGCAAAATGTCAAGACTTTGGCCCGAAATTTGTCTGAGCTCATGATACCAGGGAAGATCCAAAACTTGTAAAGATGTGAAAAAATAATGATTACCCAGAAAAACAGAAAGGGATACACTAAGTTTGATAATCTCCGTGATGACGCAGCGACCTTGTGCCATTGCTTAGGGAGAGCCCTGGGCTGTTGATGTTTTAAAACGCAAAAGTACTTTTTATCCGATTACTCAATTAATCGGCAGAATAATTAATGAATGAATTTATTCAGCACACACAGTCCAACACAACAACAAAAACTTACAACAAAGAAAGCAAATAGATTAACAACGCATCTGTGTGCCTGAAAGGGTACAGGCAAAAGCAAAGCTTATTAACGCCTACCCCTTTAACCAAAAATAAAATTATCTTGTCCAAAAGGAGTGTGTGTGTGTGCGTGTAATATTTGAGATTTAATGAACAATGGCTTGGTGTGGTAATGATAACCTGCATTATGAATAGTCCTTAATGCTCTTTTTTGAAGAATGAGTAATGGTTGCAATGTAGTTTTACAATTGTTGTCCCAAACTTCAGCACAGTAAGTCAGGTAGGGTGCAACCTATGAACAATACAAAGTATGTAGTGCTCTGCAATCAAGAACATGCTTTCCTTTATTTATTATTGCAACAGTCTTTGATACCTTCTTTTGAACATGTGGAATATGAGCTTTCCAATTAATTCTTTCATCAATAGACACATAAACACTTATTTTCTTTGATACGTTCTATGTCTACCCCTTGTGTATTTAATTGAATTTGTGTCTTTTTTATAATTTCCAAATAACACTATTTTTTGACAAATTTAATGATAATTTGTTAATATCAAACCATCTCTTTAACTTTATCATTTCAGTTCCTAAATCAGATAACTGTTGCAGATTTTCTCCAAAGCAAAACAGGTTTGTGTCATCTGCAAAGATAACTGCTATAAACAGATCTGAAACTTTACATAACTGGATGTATAAAATAAATAATTTTGGTCCCAACACAGAAACCCGTGGAAGCCCACAAATGATGTCCAGACATGAACAACAGTAGCCCCCGAGTTTAACAAACTGCTTCCGGTTTTGTAAGTAACTTTTAATCCAACTCAGAGTCACCACTCTGATCCCATACAGTTCCATCTTTTGAAATAATATATTGTGATCAAATGTGTCAAAAGCGGGTGCAGAGAGGATTGGGTGGCGGTTGAGGGCGGGTGGCCCGGCGGCCCGGTCCATGCTCACAGCCCCTGGCTGTTGGGACGTGGAATGTCACCTCGCTGGGGGGCAAGGAGCCTGAGCTTGTGCGGGAGGTTGAGAGATACCGACTAGAGATAGTCGGACTCACCTCCACGCACAGCTTGGGCTCTGCTACCCAACTCCTGGAGAGGGGCTGGACTCTTCATTTTTCTGGCGTTGCCCACGGGGAGAGGCGGAGAGCTGGGGTTGCACTGCTTATTGCTCCCCAGCTCAGTCGGCATGTGTTGGAGTTCACTCCGGTGAACGAGAGGGTCGCGTCCCTATGCCTTCGGGTCGGGGACAAGTCTTTCACTGTTGTCTCGGCCTATGGGCTGAGCGACAGTGCAGAGTACCCGACCTTCCTGGAGTCCCTGGGAGGGGTACTAGATAGCGCTCCGACTGGGGACACCATTGTTCTCCTGGGGGATTTCAACACCCACGTGGGTGGCGACAGTGAGACCTGGAGGGGGGTGATCGGAAAGCACGGTCTCCCCGATCTGAACCCGGGTGGTGTTCAGTTGTTGGACGTCTGTGCTAGTCACAGTTTGTCCATCACGAACACCATGTTCGAGCACAAGGGTGTCCATAAGTGTACGTGGCACCAGGACACCCTGAGCCGGAGGTCGATGATCGACTTTGTAGTCATATCTTCTGACCTTCGGCCACGTGTCTCGGACACTCGGGTAAAGAGAGGGGCAGAGCTGTCGACCGATCACCACCTGGTGGTGAGTTGGATCCGCTGGGAGGGGAGGAAGCCAGTCAGACCTGGCAGGCCCAAACGTATCGTGAGGGTCTGCTGGGAACAACTGGCGGAACTCTCTGTCAGGGAGGTCTTCAACTCCCACCTCCGGGAGAGCTTCTCCCAGATCCCGGGGGAGGTTGGAGACATGGAGTTCGAGTGGACCATTTTCTCCACCTCCATTGTTGATGCAGCCGCTCGTAGCTGTGGTCGCAAGGTCTCAGTTGCCTGTTGCGGCGGCAATCCACCAACCCGGTGGTGGACACCGGAAGTAAGGGATGCCGTCAAGCTGAAGAAGGAGTCCTACTTATCTTTGTTGGTAGGTGGGACCCCAGAGGCAGCTGACAGGTACCGGCAGGCCAAGCGTGCGCAGCCCGTGCGGTCGCAGATGCAAAAACTCGGGTCTGGGAGGAGTTCGGGGAGGCTATGGAGGAGGACTATCGGTCGGCCTCGAAGAGATTCTGGCACACCGTCCGACGCCTCGGGAGGCGGAAGCAGCTCTCCACCGTCACTGTTTACGGTGCGGGTGGGGAGCTGTTGACCCTGACTGGGGATGTTGTTGGCCGGTCGTCACGTCTTCCGAAGAGGAAGCAGAGACTGGGGACCCAGATGCGGACACATCCATTACCCAGGCAGAAGTCACCAAGGTGGTTAGAAAGCTCCTCGGTGGCAAGGCTCCTGGGGTGGATGAAATCCGTCCTGAGTACCTTAAGTCTCTGGATGTTGTGGGACTGTCTTGGCTGACACGCCTCTGCAACATAGCGTGGCGATCGGGGACAGTGCCTCTGGTCCCTCTGTTTAAGAAGGGGGACCGGAGGGTGTGTTCCAACTATAGGGGGATCACACTCCTCAGCCTCCCCGGTAAGGTCTATTCCAAAGTACTGGAGAGGAGAATTCGACCGATGGTCGAACCTCGGATTCAGGAGGAGCAGTGTGGTTTTCGTCCTGGTTGCAGCACACTGGACCAGCTCTACATGCTCCATCGGGTGCTCGAGGGTTCATGGGAGTTCGCCCAACCAGTCCACATGTGTTTTGTGGATCTGGAGAAGGCATTCGACTGTGTCCCTCAGGGCACCCTGTGGGTAGTGCTCTGGGAGTACGGGGTCCGGGGTCCTTTGCTAAGAGCTATCCGGTCACTGTACGACCGCAGCAGGAGCTTGGTTCGCATTGCCGGTAGTAAGTCAAACCTGTTTCCAGTGCACGTTGGCCTCCGCCAGGGCTGCCCTTTGTCACGGGTTCTGTTCATTATTTTTATGGACAGAATTCATAGGCGCAGCCAGGGTGTAGAGGGGATCTAGTTTGGGAACCACAGAATCTCGTCTCTGCTGTTTGCGGACGATGTGGTTCTGTTGGCTTCGTCAAATCAGGACCTTCAGCGTGCACTGAGGCGGTTTGCAGCCGAGTGTGAGGCGTCCGGGATGAAAATCAGCACCTCCAAATCTGAGGCCATGGTTCTCGACCGGAAAAAGGTGCTTTGCCCTCTTCAGGTCGGTGGAGTGTCCTTGCCTCAAGTGGAGGAGTTTAAGTATCTCGGGATCTTGTTCACGAGTGAGGGACGGATGGAGCGTGAGATCGATAGACGGATCGGTGCAGCGTCTGCAGTGATGCGGTCGCTGTATCAGACCATCGTGGTGAAGAGAGAGCTGAGTAGGGGGGCAAAGCTCTCGATTTACCGATCGATCTACATTCCGATCCTCACCTATGGTCATGAGATTTGGCTCATGACCGAAAGAACGAGATTGCGGGTACAAGCGGCCGAGATTAGTTTCCTCCGCAGGGTGGCTGGGCGCTCCCTTAGAGATAGGGTGAGGAGCTCGGTCACTCGGGAGGAGCTCGGAGTCAAGCCGCTGCTCCTCCACATCGAAAGGAGTCAGTTGAGGTGGCTCGGGCATCTTTTCTGGATGCCCCCTGGATGCCTCGCTGGAGAGGTGTTCCGGGCACGTCCCATTGGGAGGAGGCCCTGGGGAAGACCCAGGACACGCTGGAAGGATTACATCTCTCGGCTGGCTTGGGAACGCCTTGGGGTTCCCCCGGAGGAGCTGGGGGAGGTGTGTGTGGATCGGGAGGTCTGGGCGGCTTTGCTTGAGCTGCTGCCCCCGCGACCCGACTCCGGATAAAGCGGAAGAAAATGGATGGATGGATGGATGGATGTGTCAAAAGCCTTTCTTAGGTCAATAAATAAACCTAATACAATTTACCTTTGGTCCACATGTTTATTGATCTCTTCTACTGAATAGAGCAATAACAGTGCAGTGGATCTTTTTGCTCTAAAACCATATTGCTTTTCATCAAGCAAGTTGTGTCGTTCTATAAATTAATTCAGTCTGCTGTTGTAAAGTTTTTCCAGTATCTTAGAAAATTGTGACAATACAGACACAGGCCTGTATTTAATAGAAAGATGCTTGCTACAAGATTTGAATAAAGTTATCACTTTTTGCCACTTTCATCCCGTTAGGAACAATTCCAGTTTGAAATGATTTATTAAAAATATGATAATAGTTTTGCGATTTCAGTTATTTTTACTGAGGACATATGTACCTCATTATGAGCCGTTGACTTTTTACTTTTACATGTACTAACTACATTAAAAGGGAGAAACCGAGCTGTGTTGGATTTGAAGAGGATAAGCAGCTGATCAGAGAGCTGCAAATATGGTTACTGGTGGAAAAAATTTTTTGTTTTGTTTTGTTGTTTTTGGGGGGGGGGGGGGGGTTGGTCAAGCATTTCAGTGGACAACTTGGAGTGGATGGGTGAGCATGGACGTGAAGCATCCATATGAGAGCAGATAGCTCAAGGGGAGAGAGGGGTTTGGAGAGCCTCCCTTGTGAAATTTTGAAAAATTAAATGCTTTAAATTGCATTTCGGAGTACTTTGAGATATAAATTTTAGTTTGACAAGGATGCTTTTACACAAGCACCATCAAGACAAAGATTATGTGAGAATCGACATTTTAAAGAAACTGTTACACTGTAATGTACACTTTCACAGACTAAACTGTGCTGAAAATGATCATGCAAAACATTAAATACAGGAACTGAAACTAAAAAAAAGAAAAAACGATATATGTATGTATGTGTAAAGGTAGAAACTATAAAGTTTACAGTGACATTTCTTTCATTTCACACTGAACTGATAATGATTTGGATTCAAACAATGCACCATACAGTATTTACTTGATTAAACGCCCCGGGGCCTGCAATTTCTGTGGAGGGGGGCATTTATTGATGTTTGCGTGCGCATGTTTGCATGCATGCTGTACACAGTACAGCCTTACGGTATGTATGGACGTGTACTGCATGCAAGAGAAGCACTGCAGATATGAAACAAATGTTTTCCTGGATGCAGTAGCTGCTACACAATTACATAAAACTAGCGTGTTGCCCATGGGAATCCACGTTCTCCAGACTGGGCAGTGTTGAGGAAAATAGGTAGCTGACATTTTTCAAGGGCGGCAATAACTTGTGCAACGTTTCTATAATGAGTGGGAATGGCATGTGATTCCAGAATGTTTTTAGAACCGTAGACCTCAACAATTTTTAGAAGACAAACTCATCCCTTGTATTTCCTGTTAATTTGATCATTTAAATGTTAATTTGCTGTCTTGAGATATACTTTATTGATCTCACAGTGGAGAAATTATGTTTACACTCCAGTTACCTCAGACAGCAATTAGTCCACAATTATTACTTGTTTACCGTAATAATGGCACACATCTTGAATTAAAGACAGCACATACACATTTGACATTGTTTATGTGCACTAAGTTTGAAGAAGTCTGTTATCTGAATTGAGGCAAGTGGGTGAAAGCCATGCAGCAACCCTGAGATGCGCCGCCGTCAGCTTGGGGGGAAGAACGTGGACTTCAGCTAAAACTGCACCGCCCTCACCAAAGGGGGTAAGGAGTGACGTTAGCAGGCGCTGGAAAGGGGAGTGTTGCTGGGGGATAGGAGGCAGGTGGGGGGAGGGAATGGAGCATGCCTCAGTCCTGTGAAAAGCAGTTTATTGTCTTTGTGAGTTGAGATAAGAAACAGCCAATGTTCCCCAGGTCGAAAAAAATTCCTCTGGAGGAAAACAGTCGGGCAATTTGACCTTCAGGCTTGATAAGCCTGTAACGTTATGGTTTGAGCAGTGAAAAACACATTTTAACAGTTACACTTGCACAACCAAATCCCAATTATGAATTAAGAATATTCACCGGTCTCTGAAATCCTCAATTTCAACTGCAAGGCACACATCTGCTCCAAGATGTTATCCAATTTGCGTCTGAGTTCAAGAGTCATCGCAGTCTGAGAATGCACTGCCTTGCCAACCTGGTTAATCATGACAGACAAGCGAGGGGACATGGCTCTTGATGCTGCCATCTTGCCAATTTTCCGGTAGATCAGGGCAGCACATAAGCCAAAAAGTACCACACACCACACCACACACACCAGGAACTCCAGGAGTCGCGAACATAGCCCACAGGATACGTTCTATCTGGGCAGGTAGGATCCCCCGGTCTTAATGTATTTATAAACTGTTTAGGTTCTTGTTATCATATACACTATTATTATTTTTACTTCTATTTTGTCATTTGATTTTTAAATGGACCACAATGAAAATAACTGTTTTCACTTTGTTGTGTCATCCATGTATTTTCACGTATGCACAATTATATTATGCACTTACACTGAACTACTAAATTAAATCACGCATTCACACACACTTTTAATATGTAGATGACTTACTGCCCCCTGCTGGATTGGCATGTGAGAACAGAATGTAAATATCAATGTCCAATTTTCATTATTGTTAGCCAATATATGTAGCTTCTCCAAAAATATTAGTCCTATCAATGTTTGGTTTTGGCGCCATTCATCCTTGACCCAAAATACATAAACATACCAAAACGGGAAATGTCAGCTCTCCCCAGTTTGTGCGTGATGAAAATGGCATGTATGCACGCAAGCTTTTTGTCTTTTCTTCATTCTGCTGGAAGCAGGTGCTTTTAATTCAACAAACAGAGACTGTGGCAGAAGACATTAAAAGCACTACACTTTTCACTTATGGTACTGGGAGCATGACACTTAACTCACTCACGGTAACGGCAACATAACACTTAACTGACTAAACCAATTGAACTACAAAAGCACAATAAATCAATAACACAAACAACACTGAAACTAACATGAACTATAATAACATTTAAGTCCCTAAACACAGAACTCTCATGGTGCATTGCAGTACAATGTCCATTGTTTACTGGTTAGCTTTATCGCCAATTTCTCAAAAATATTTGTCCTTTCAACTTTTTGTTTTCGCAGTATTCATCCTTGTCCCAAAATACATAAGCATACCAAACAGCAAATGTCAGCTCTCCCTGATTTCACTCTGATCAAAGCCAAACACACGCAGGCACACATAAACCACCTGGCTATTATAATATAGATGGCTCCATACAAATGCTGCCACTCAACAGCATTCCAAGCTAAAAGTCGTGAAAGAAGCGAAAGAGAAGGGGAATCACCATGCTGCTCAGATTTTATTAGTCGACAAGAAATGCATCTGGGAGTGGTGTAGGAACAAGGACAAGCTTGCAACCCTGGCTAAAACAGCAAAACGGCTGCCTGGTAGGGGGAGGAAATTGTGTTATCAGGATCTTGAAGAGGAGCTGATAAAATGGTTCCAGGAGAGGAGAATGGCAGGCGTAA
The DNA here is from genome assembly GCF_902500255.1 of Thalassophryne amazonica. NCBI lineage: Eukaryota > Metazoa > Chordata > Actinopteri > Batrachoidiformes > Batrachoididae > Thalassophryne > Thalassophryne amazonica. The sequence continues at coordinate 115,514,281 of NC_047106.1, read as the reverse complement.
CAGGGAGGGGCCTAATATATAAGGCACTGCGGCTCCATAAGCAACATAGAAAGCAGAACCTCAGAGCCTCGAATGGCTGGTATATGAAGCTTGTGAAACGACATAACATTTCAAGCCAATGATGCACTCATGTTGCTCAGCACCCGAAAGAACTGATGGATAACAAGGTGGACAGATTCCTGAAGTATGAAGTATGTACTCCCCTTGCTGGATGTGGAGAAAAGTAAAGATGATGCCAAGACTTCGGCAGAGGCAGACCATGACAGTCCTGGACAGTAGCCACAAACTGTGAACTTGTACTGTTACACAGCACGCTGCACCGATTAACATTGATCATTTATGTTTTGTTATGGTAATGAGGTGGAACCAGGGCTGTGAAATGAAAATTGTGAAATCCGAGGAAAATTTGCAGGGGGTCTTGGGAGCCGGGGTCTAGGGCCCTGTGGGGCCCCAAAAATAAATTTTTATCTAATGATACTTTTTCAGCATCTCCTGGAAGAATAAATCTCGAAATTAGTGGATATTTAAATGATCCTATATTCAACCTTTTATTTGACCTGTCAGTGATGATGTTGAAATGGAAAATGATGCAGAAGTAGGACCTGGAATGATTTACCTTTTAATTGTAAACCAAATTATGTATTAACTCAGAACAATTAAACTACATGAAATTTATGAAGACTGAAAAGACTGTTACAGCATTTCAAAAGCCACAGCTAAAGCTTGTAGAATATTTGGAAAATCATGGTAAAATATCAATAACATACCTTATAGTAAAAAGTCACTTATATTGTTGTGTAAATTCATGCAGCCTAAATCCATTCAAAGCCACAATGTCTTTTTCACAATGAAAGAAGTGAAGAAAAGTCACATAATCTTGTCTAAAATCCTGTTTGAACATTAGAATGTTTATTTTCCAGGGAGAGAAAAATTCAAGTTTTAAGCCTAATCCTAAAAGTAGAGAGGGTGTCTGTCTCCCTGATCTGAATTGGGAGCTGGTTCCACAGGAGAGGAGCCTGAAAGCTGAAGGCTCTGCCTCCCATTCTACTCTTACAAACCCTAGGAACTACAAGTAAGCCTGCAGTCTGAGAGCGAAGCGCTCTATTGGGGTGATATGGTACTATGAGGTCCCTAAGATAAGATGGGACCTGATTATTCAAAACCTTATAAGTAAGAAGAAGAATTTTAAATTCTATTCTAGAATTAACAGGAAGCCAATGAAGAGAGGCCAATATGGGTGAGATATGCTCTCTCCTTCTAGTCCCCCGTCAGTACTCTAGCTGCAGCATTTTGAATTAACTGAAGGCTTTTCAGGGAACTTTTAGGACAACCTGATAATAATGAATTACAATAGTCCAGCCTAGAGGAAATAAATGCATGAATTAGTTTTTCAGCATCACTCTGAGACAAGACCTTTCTAATTTTAGAGATATTGCGTAAATGCAAAAAAGCAGTCCTACATATTTGTTTAATATGCGCTTTGAATGACATATCCTGATCAAAAATGACTCCAAGATTTCTCACAGTATTACTAGAGGTCAGGGTAATGCCATCCACAGTAAGGATCTGGTTAGACACCATGTTTCTAAGATTTGTGGGGCCAAGTACAATAACTTCAGTTCTATCTGAGTTTAAAAGCAGGAAATTAGAGGTCATCCATGTCTTTATGTCTGTAAGACAATCCTGCAGTTTAGCTAATTGGTGTGTGTCCTCTGGCTTCATGGATAGATAAAGCTGGGTATCATCTGCGTAACAATGAAAATTTAAGCAATACCGTCTAATAATACTGCCTAAGGGAAGCATGTATATAGTGAATAAAATTGGTCCTAGCACAGAACCTTGTGGAACTCCATAATTAACTTTAGTCTGTGAAGAAGATTCCCCACTTACATGAACAAATTGTAATCTATTAGACAAACATGATTCAAACCACCGCAGCGCAGTGCCTTTAATACCTATGGCATGCTCTAATCTCTGTAATAAAATTTTATGGTCAACAGTATCAAAAGCAGCACTGAGGTCTAACAGAACAAGCACAGAGATGAGTCCACTGTCCGAGGCCATAAGAAGATCATTTGTAACCTTCACTAATGCTGTTTCTGTACTATGATGAATTCTAAAACCTGACTGAAACTCTTCAAATAGACCATTCCTCTGCAGATGATCAGTTAGCTGTTTTACAACTACCCTTTCAAGAATTTATGAGAGAAAAGGAAGGTTGGAGATTGGCCTATAATTAGCTAAGATAGCTGGATCAAGTGATGGCTTTTTAAGTAATGGTTTAATTACTGCCACCTTAAAAGCCTGTGGTACATAGCCAACTAACAAAGATAGATTGATCATATTTAAGATCGAAGCATTAAATAATGGTAGGGCTTCCTTGAGCAGCCTGGTAGGAATGGGGTCTAATAAACATGTTGATGGTTTGGATGAAGTAACTAATGAAAATAACTCAGACAGAACAATCGGAGAGAAAGAGTCTAACCAAATACCGGCATCACTGAAAGCAGCCAAAGATAATGATACGTCTTTGGGATGGTTATGAGTAATTTTTTCTCTAATAGTTAAAATTTTGTTAGGAAAGAAAGTCATGAAGTCATTACTAGTTAAAGTTAATGGAATACTCAGCTCAACAGAGCTCTGACTCTTTGTCAGCCTGGCTACAGTGCTGAAAAGAAACCTGGGGTTGTTCTTATTTTCTTCAATTAGTGATGAGTAGAAAGATGTCCTAGCTTTACGGAGGGCTTTTTTATAGAGCAACAGACTCTTTTTCCAGGCTAAGTGAAGATCTTCTAAATTAGTGAGACGCCATTTCCTCTCCAACTTACGGGTTATCTGCTTTAAGCTACGAGTTTGTGAGTTATACCACGGAGTCAGGCACTTCTGATTTAAAGCTCTCTTTTTCAGAGGAGCTACAGCATCCAAAGTTGTCTTCAATGAGGATGTAAAACTATTGACGAGATACTCTATCTCACTTACAGAGTTTAGGTAGCTACTCTGCACTGTGTTGGTATATGGCATTAGAGAACATAAAGAAGGAATCATATCCTTAAACCTAGTTACAGCGCTTTCTGAAAGACTTCTAGTGTAATGAAACTTATTCCCCACTGCTGGGTAGTCCATCAGAGTAAATGTAAATGTTATTAAGAAATGATCACACAGAAGGGAGTTTTCAGGGAATACTGTTAAGTCTTCTATTTCCATACCATAAGTCAGAACAAGATCTAAGATATGATTAAAGTGGTGGGTGGACTCATGTACTTTTTGAGCAAAGCCAATAGAGTCTAATAATAGATTAAATGCAGTGTTGAGGCTGTCATTCTCAGCATCTGTGTGGATGTTAAAATCGTCCACTATAATTATCTTATCTGAGCTAAGAACTAAGTCAGACAAAAGGTCTGAAAATTCACAGAGAAACTCACAGTAACGACCAGGTGGACGATAGATAATAACAAATAAAACTGGTTTTTGGGACTTCCAATTTGGATGGACAAGACTAAGAGTCAAGCTTTCAAATGAATTAAAGCTCTGTCTGGGTTTTTGATTAATTTATGAACTGGAATGGAAGATTGCTGCTAATCCTCCGCCCCGGCCCGTGCTACGAGCATTCTGACAGTTAGTGTGACTCGGGGGTGTTGACTCATTTAAACTAACATATTCATCCTGCTGTAACCAGGTTTCTGTAAGACAGAATAAATCAATATGTTGATCAATTATTATATCATTTACCAACAGGGACTTAGAAGAGAGAGACCTAATGTTTAATATACCACATTTAACTGTTTTAGTCTGTGGTGCAGTTGAAGGTGCTATATTATTTTTTCTTTTTGAATTTTTATGCTTAAATAGATTTTTGCTGGTTATTGGTGGTCTGGGAGCAGACACCGTCTCTACGGGGATGGGGTAATGAGGGGATGGCAGGGGGAGAGAAGCTGCAGAGAGGTGTGTAAGACTACAACTCTGCTTCCTGGTCCCAACCCTGGATAGTCACGGTTTGGAGGATTTAAGAAAATTGGCCAGATTTCTAGAAATGAGAGCTGCTCCATCCAAAGTGGGATGGATGCCGTCTCTCCTAACAAGACCAGGTTTTCCCCAGAAGCTTTGCCAATTATCTATGAAGCCCACCTCATTTTTTGGACACCACTCAGACAGCCAGCAGTTCAAGGAGAACATGCGGCTAAACATGTCACTCCCGGTCCGATTGGGGAGGGGTCCAGAGAAAACTACAGAATCCGACATTGTTTTTGCAAAGTTACACACCGATTCAATGTTAATTTTAGTGACCTCCGATTGGCGTAACCGGGTGTCATTACTGCCGACGTGAATTACAATCTTAGCCTTAGCCAGCAGTTTCAAATTTCCTTCAGTGTCGCCTGCTCTGGCCCCCGGAAGACAATTGACTATGGTTGCTGGTGTCGCTAACTTCACATTTCTCAAAACAGAGTCGCCAATAACCAGAGTTTGATCCTCGGTGGGTGTGTCGTCGAGTGGGGGAAAACGGTTAGAGATGTGAACGGGTTGGCGGTGTACACGGGGCTTCTGTTTAGGGCTACGCTTCCTCCTCACAGTCACCCAGTCGGCCTGCTTTCCTGGCTGCTCGGGATCTGCCAGAGGGGAACTAACGGCGGCTAAGCTACCTTGGTCCACACCGACTACAGGGGCCTGGCTAGCTGTAGAATTTTCCACGGTGCGGAGCCGAGTCTCCAATTCGCCCAGCCTGGCCTCCAAAGCTATGAATAAGCTACACTTATTACAAGTACCGTTACTGCTAAAGGAGGCCGAGGAATAACTAAACATTTCACACCCAGAGCAGAAAAGTGGGGGAGAGACAGGAGAAGCCGCCATGCTAAATTGGCTAAGAGCTAGTAGCTGCGCTAAGCTAGCAGATTCCTAAAAACACGCAAAGTGAATAATGTGTAAATAATTTAGAGGTGATTCAGCAGAAGGAGTGCTTTAGTTAAGGCACGTGACGATTACACTGTGAAACAAATCGTAATCTAGATAACTAGATCAATCTAACTGCGCAGATTAAACAGCTAACAGATACAGAAAAACACCGCTGTGCTCCGGAACAGGAAGTGATACAATACCGCAGTGAGAGCCAACCACCAGTAGAGGCAGTTTGTGGTGTGCATTCTGTTTAGCTGTCTTATTATAAATGTTCTAAAACAAGAAAGAAAACCTTATCAATGCCATGTGAAAAACAAACATATGTTAAAATACACAGCTGCATTTGAACTTTTCTTAAACCATCTCAGGAGTTGTTTATGAAAATACTTTTCCTTCCCACAGGTCAGCTGTTTAGATTTAGTGTCTCTGAAAACTGAGCTGCCAGTGGCTTCATTCTCCCTCTGGAGTTCTCTCACTGGTTCCAGGGATACAAGCAAAAACTGACTGAAATGTTTGTTTTTAATGGCCAAATTACAAGCTGTTCATATCTACCATTTTACAGAAACCCTTTTGCGATGGTGTCCTAGGATCTAAGGTAAAACAATGTCGAGACAGCTAAGAAAACAGCAAATTGTTCTCCTGCTGAACAAGATAATATTTCACTCACTAACCATTGCTGCTCTTTGCTAATGCAGCATCATATTGTAGGAAGACTTTAACCTACAAGTTATTTAAATACTTCAGGATAAACACATTTTAAGGCCTTTCTAGAGCGAAAATCTAGCAGCACTGGCGTGACCTTTACAGGTGCAAGGATTTACATAAGAATGCTGTGTGACACACTCACGCGTCACTGTCGTGGCTGAAATGACACATCTGTGCATGCGGCGTTCAGGATGGATGTGGGCTATTACACTGTTATTATGTGAAAGTCGCTGTGAAATTTGCCCTGACTTTAGGTAGAAAAAGCACTGAAAATAATAACACAAATAAATATTGAATAATAACAAAAAATTTTAAAAACTAAGAAACATGTCAACAACCACTCATCGACTTACAGCATGATGTCCAGGACCTGCATCTCTCAACTTTCATTGATAGGATATCAATGAAAGTTGACAATGACAATGAAAACAAAAATAATAAATCCGGTTCGCCCCGTTCACATCCTCCACACAGATGCAGCTTGCTGTCCCTGCGTGCACGTAGGTTGTTGTTGGCCCGGCATTAGACGTACGTCCACTCCAGTCCTCAGAAAAATAGATAAATAAAAACATAAACTATAATAAATCCGGTAAGCACGGTGACTCCGTGGCCAGACAGGATGCATCCAGTGTGCGTGCACAGCTGGGCTGTGTTCACAACCAGGCCACACAAAAAACTCCAGCACTTAACGTGCATGCACATCCAGGCCATGCATAAACCTTAGTTTCATTGGATGGTGCCGCTCCTTCGTGGCCAGACCTTTGGAAGCGCCCCGACGAAACTTCAATTTAATCCATAATGTAGAGTATCAGATTAAAGCTCATAAACCCAAGACATTACATTACTCTCAACAACAGTAAACAGAAGCAGCTCATCTGTGAAGCTACATATCAATGGTCTACTAAGACCCCCCCCCCTTTTTAATTTTCATCAGATCTGCACTGATCTCATTTGGCAGCCCAGTTGATGGAAATCCATTGTATCAACAGAAAACTTCAGTCCCTGTGGTTCAAATGTATCAATGCGCCCTTTGTTTGGCTATTGGTTCCTCCAGTTTGAAATGCACTTCATCCAGAATCACAGCAGTGACATTTATCGCTTATAAATTTGGATTACAGGTTAATTTCACATTCTAAAATATCCTCTGCATCACAGGACCACAAAGCACTGGAATTCAATTTAATGTTTTCATGAAAACTGCGTCCGTACACCCAGGAATACTGTGCTCAGAATGATGAGCTGCTGTGCTGTCACAAAGCAGACACCTCAAGTACTGAAGTACATACAGTGCATCCAGAAAGTATTCACAGCGCTTCAATTTTTCCACATTTTATGTTAGTCTTTTTTCCCTCAAAATTCTACTCACAACACCCCATAATGACAACATGAAATAAGTTTTTTTTTTAATTAATGTTTGCAAATTTCTTAAAAAGAAAAAAAAAAAAATCACGTGCATAAGCATTCACACCCTTTGCTCAATACTTTGTTGATGCTCCTTTGGCAGCAATTACAGCTTCGGGTCCTTTTGAACATGATGCCAGAAGCTTGTTGCACCTATTATTCGCCAGTTTTGGGTTGAAAATATCAATTCTCATTTTAATTACCACAGACATTTTTAACATTATTTTATTAAGTTATACCCCGGTCACACATAGTCAGAATCATGCAGAGTGGTGTTGGAATTTTGAAGTGGCGCAAAGTGTCGGATTTCAGTTCCAAAACGTTTTGGCAGCCATCTGCGGAAGTTGACACAGTTGGTCAAAATCGGTCGGCGGCCCCGAGTGTGATGCACATGTTCAAAACTCTCCGGGCGCAGTCGAAATGGGACACCTAGCCATGTGTAATCTGAAAACCATCTGACCCCAATTTACATATTCCAATGGCGGCAAAACGGGATCCGAAACAATTTGAGCACATACAAGGGAACCTCAAGATGGATCTGCCACTGCAAAGCCTGCCGGTATGACCTGCATGTGCCACGTATAATAATGTCCACCAAATGTAAATGTAAACTTTCTTTTTTGTTAATTGTTTAGAAATTGGATTTCACCTTCTTATCATTCACACTGGGATGAATTTACTGTGCATCGCATTGTGTTTTGTTTTAAAAGCTCACGCTGTACAGATTTTAAATCACTGTTTACATGTGACTGTTCGGTTAACCTCTCATTCCTGAAATTTTACACTAATTCATACAAAACATCAACTTTTGTCATACGTTGATGGCATTTTCTGTCTAAACTTGAAAGCGGACTGACCTCATATGGGGACAGTGACTCAACACAAATGCATATCAGTACACTTTCGCTTTTAGGTTCATGTTTCTGAAGAAAAAGGGAAATTAACCAATATCATTAATGCTTTCTGGGTTAAATAATCCCGTCACTGGCTTCAACTGGCTTTTCCAAGCATGTGGCCACACCTTCTGCACAGAAGGGGGAGATAGACCTCTTCCTGCACAGATCATGAAACTGGAGGGACACAAAGTCTGTGGACGTGAGATGAAATGTCGGTGACATACAAACAAGTATGCATGTGTCTATAATAATACTGTGCAGTGCCGTACCATGTATTCTGCATGCAGTTCTGCACACCGATCTGTCGCGTGCGTACCGTACAGCTCAATACAAATACATGTATTGTGACACCCGTAGTAGAAGGAGGTCTCACTCTAGTGTGCGATTAGGATTGTTGATTCATGGTTATCTGGCTTTTTTTTATGTTATTTTATCTGTGTTATTCTTCATAGGTGTTATTAAAAAAAAGCTTCCGATTCGGCAGGGCTTCTCTGCAGCCTGGAAGGAAGCCTATCAGCTTGTGGCAGAACAGGGAGAGATGGAAAAATGTGTTGGTTAGGTGGTACTTGATGACAGGTTTAAGAACCACTGCTGTAAATGTTCTTATTAAGCCATTTTTAATTTCTCAACTTGTTAATAAAAGAAAACACAGTTACTGTGATGTCCAACAACACTTTCTTGTGCAGCCTGACAAAAAGGAATATCTGCCCATGTCAAAAGCAAAGTTCTTGCAGGATTTCTAAAGGAAACAGTGGAACAAATAAACATTGATACAAACATTAGCAGATACACTAAAACTAAAAAGTGTGGTGCTTATTTTGTAATTTCAAGGTTTTTGTGGAGAAAAACCAACTGGTCAACATGCTCAGCTTTCAGGACACTTCTCTGTGAGGTAACATCTTATTCCCCCTGAAATAAAGTCCTGACTTATTTTGAGATATTTTGGTTGCATGAACAGAGGTTAATGGTATCTTTGGGGTGGGAACTTGCTCCAGGGTGAGGTGTGAGGGAATTATGCATTTAGCCATTTACTGTTTGGCTAGCTCAATATCAGAAAGGTGACAGACTAAATGTGCCCTCAGATTTGTGACCTCGATACAGTTTGCAAATGGCATGGCTCTTGTTGACATAGTTGGTACCTTCTTTCATGTGAAAGCCAAAACAAGTCTACATCAGCTAATACACAGAACATCAGGTTTCTTATTTTGTTTTAGGTGAGGGTGCTTGTGTTCCTATTAAGCACAGCCATGCATTGTGAGAGCTTTAAATACATCATAAAGTGAACAGTCTATCACAAATCTTCAGCCTAACTAACAGGATCAGTCAAAAGAAGAAAAAAAACCTGTGTGTTTATAAAAATCAATACAGAATGGCAAATAAAAGATATTGCAGTGAATGGATTTTTCTCCCTCTAATCCATAATTAAAACAGGACCCTATAAGTAGAATCAGGATATATACTCAACAAAAATATAAACGCAACACTTTTGGCTTTGCTCCCATTTTGTATGAGATGAACTCAAAGATCTAACACACAGCACAATGCCACAGATGTCGCAAGATTTGAGGGAGCGTGCAATTGGCATGCTGACAGCAGGAATGTCAACCAGAGCTGTTGCTCGTGTATTGAATGTTCATTTCTCTACCATAAGCCGTCTCCAAAGGTGTTTCAGAGAATTTGGCAGTACATCCAACCAGCCTCACAACCGCAGACCACGTGTAACCACACCAGCCCAGGACCTCCACATCCAGCATGTTCACCTCCAAGATCGTCTCAGACCAGCCACTCGGACAGCTGCTGAAACAATCGGTTTGCATAACCAAAGAATCTCTGCACAAACTGTCAGAAACCGTCTCAGGGAAGCTCATCTGCATGCTCGTCGTTCTCATCGGGGTCTCGACCTGACTCCAGTTTGTCGTCGTAACCGACTTGAGTGGGCAGATGTTCACATTCGCTGGCATTTGGCACGTTGGAGAGGTGTTCTCTTCACGGATGAATCCCGGTTCACACTGTCCAGGGCAGATGGCAGACAGCGTGTGTGGCGTCGTGTGGGTGAGTGGTTTTCTGATGTCAATGTTGTGGATCAAGTGGCCCATGATGGCGGTGGGGTTATGGTATGGGCAGGCGTCTGTTATGGATGATGAACACAGGTGCATTTTATTGATGGCATTTTGAATGCACAGAGATACCGTGACGAGATCCTGAGGCCCACTGTTGTGCCATACATCCAAGAACATGACCTCATGTTGCAGCAGGATAATGCACGGCCCCATGTTGCAAGGATCTGTACACAATTCTTGGAAGCTGAAAATGTCCCAGTTCTTGCATGGCTGGCATACTCACCGGACATGTCACCCATTGAGCATGTTTGGGATGCTCTGGACCGGCGTATACGACAGCGTGTACCAGTTCCTGCCAATATCCAGCAACTTCACACAGCCATTGAAGAGGAATGGAACAACATTCCACAGGCCACAATTGACAACCTGATCAACTCTATGCGAAGGAGATGTGTTGCACTGCATGAGGCAAATGGTGGTCACACCAGATACTGACTGGTATCCCCCCCAATACAACAAAACTGCACCTTTCAGAGTGGCCTTTTATTGTGGACAGCCTAAGGCACACCTGTGCACTAATCATGGTGTCTAATCAGCATCTTGATATGGCACACCTGTGAGGTGGGATGGATTATCTCAGCAAAGGAGAAGTGCTCACTATCACAGATTTAGACTGGTTTGTGAACAATATTTGAGGGAAATGGTGATATTGTGTATGTGGAAAAAGTTTTAGATCTTTGAGTTCATCTCATACAAAATGGGAGCAAAACCAAAAGTGTTGCGTTTATATTTTTGTTGAGTGTATATATAAACTGCTCTAACTCATAAGTACACTTTCACTTTAATAAAGTCACTACAAACTTACCCTGCTCTGAGTAGATTTGAGCTGGATGGTACTGGGAGATGTATTGGGAGCTTAGATCACTCACGCCGCCTGCCATGTTTGTGTACAGGTGGGGTAGTGGGGGCATCATGGCGGGATGTGGGATGAAGGCAGGCAGGTGGGCGTGAGGTGGAGGTGGAGGGTGGTGAAGAGGGGAGGGAGCACTAGGGTGGAAATCTGGTTGCTGAGGTAAAACCAGAACCCGTCGCACTCCGTTTTCTTCTATGATCTGAGAGGACACAGACATCAGCACAGAAACCACATAGCAAAGTAGCTCTGACTTTTCAAAGATGCCAGTCTGAAATTGCACTTTAGAAATTGTATGAAAAATACATGCCTGTGAAACGTATCCAGGAGGCACATAGATTGGAGGCACTGAACCATTTGGAGACATCATGGGAACCTGAGCAGGACCTGTGGAAAAGGAACCCACAACATCAAATACCTTCCCGCAGGGCAAACAGCTACCTTACCTGTTGTATATTATTAGCATATGGTCAGACTTGAAAATTAAGGCCAAACAAGCATCAACAGTAAACACTCTGGCAAACAAAATAATGCATTGAAATCAATTCACCACTTTGTTGATACCCTCACAAACAACAACAAAAAAGAGATGGCAATATTTTTCAAATGTGTAAGTGTTAAAAAAAAACGTGTTATGTCTTCTGTGATGCCATCACACAGAGGCTAGTTAGACAGCAGTGCTACAACTAACAATTTTCATAACTGACTAATCCCAATCTCAATTCTCTTTTGTACCCCTTCCTCTTCTCCTTGGCCCTACCCCTATGCCTATGCCTACCCCTTTAAAACAAGGGGTAAGGAGAAGGAGTATGCCTCTAGCCCTATGAATTGAGACACCCCTTCGACTTAGGAGAGAAAAAAAAACTGCCCGTGTCAAACTGCTGTCTTCACTGTTTGTTAACATGGCAACCGAAATGCAGCCTGTTTGCTCTTTATTTTCTTGCCTTTCTGCGTAAATGCAAAGAAATAGAAGAAGTCGCAGATTTTGTCGATGCATCGCAATCATGTCATGTTAATTAATTTACTTAATTTTTTAATTTATAATTAATAGTATTAATTAATTAATTAGTAACTGATTAATGTTAATACTAATAATAATTAATCAACAATAAAAATAATTAATATTGTTTGATTAATCATTGATTGATTAGTAATTAATTAATTAGTAATTAAAATAATTTATAATAATAATTATTAATGTATATAGCGCCAAATCATGACTAATCACCTCAAGGCACTTCACAAACATTTAAAAGTAAAATAAAATGAAATAAGATTAAAACACAATAAAAAAATTTAAAACATAAATAAGTAAAAGAAGTAAAATCATAAAAAGAATAAAAAAGACAATCATAAAATACTAATGATAAAACAGGAAAACAGTTTATTTATTTAAAATAAATAAACACAAAATATATCAGTCTGTGTGCAATGAATGTATACATTATACAAGTTTCACTTTTTGAATGGAATTACTGAAATAAATGATGATTTCATGATATACTAATTATATGATCAGCACCTGTATGTATGTTATGGGCTGCATCTAGTTCTGTTAACCTTATAGTTCTTTTTCAAATTCTCCCTTTTTTTGCAGCCCTATTTCCTTTAGAAATTTCCTTGACAAATAATATCAGTCTATTAGGACGTCAGGTTATGTGTTACACATATACATGTGTGTGTTGTGTGTATATATTTTCCATCTTATTCCCATTGATGAAACTTCTCATTTTCTACCTGAAAGCACCGAACGCGCTTAGGGCTCCTGTTTGTTTACAAAATACACACGTTACAAACCTTGAAACCCAACAGCAGGGATCGATATTATCCAAAGATTTATGAGCATACAAATTAACGTGCTTATCCTTTATCATGATTTTCTCCGTTGTGAGATATAAAAGTGTCTTATCGTAGCGTTCGTGTGTATATGCATTATAATGCCTCAGTGCACGAGCGACGTTACGATATTCCTCAGAACGACAATATACACAACATGCATCCAGCAGCATACACGTTGCTGTCAAAGACAAATGCCTGTAAAGTTTTTGTTCAAGTTATAACTTTCTAAACAGCATAATTTGTAATGAAAGCTGCTTCATTTGTGTGGCTCTTTCGGCGCCATGTTTATTTTTCGGAGACAGCGGTAAGCTCCTCCTACCCCTCCAAACGGAGTGTGCATCCAGATTCACTCCAAACGGAGGGGTTTGTAGCCCTCCGCCTTCCCCTCCACCTCGCTCCAAAAAGAGAATTGAGACACCCCTCCGTCTCTTGTGCCCACGCAAAACGGAAGGGAAGGGGTAAGGCCGGGTTCACACGGCAGAATAATTAGGCCGATATCAGACCCGATCCTCCCCTTCCAACAATCTTAAGGACGCCCCGACAATCGTGATGACGCTAAAGATAATCTTATCATAATTCATAATTAATTTTATTGTGTAAAATATTTGTATACATGATTGCATATAACGACACATCATAACAAATCATAACATTCAATAAAAACAGCTATTAATAATTAAAATCTGGTGGCATTCATTATACTATAATACAGATCATAATTTGCTTTAAAAATATCTGTACTTGAGGATAAGACCACTTCAGGTGGCAAACTATTCCAGATCTTTACTGCTCGGTTACTAAAAAATTCTTTCCTCACATTTAATCTAGATCTATTAACTTCCAAGCACAATTCATGACCTCTAAGGCCAGTATACCTTCTCAATTCAAAAAATACAGTGGGGTCAACATTCTCAAAGCCATGAAAAATTTTGTATATTTCGGTCAAATCACCTCGAGTTCGTCTGTCTTCAAGACTTGTGAGACCAAGATGCAGGAGCCTATCCTCATAAGACAAATTTTTAAATTCTGGAACCAACTTAGTGGCCCTTCTCTGTACTTTCTCTAAAATATTTTTGTCTTTCTGCAAATATGGTGACCATGCCTGCACACAATATTCAAGGTGAGGACAAAAACGTTTTGTATAAAAGAAGAAAGGAGTCTGTCAATAAACAAAAAGGCCCTTTTTATCATCCCAAGAATTCTACTGGCCTTAGCTGCCGAAAGAGCAATGTGGCGGGAAAAGGATAAGTCCTTAGAAATCAACACTCCTAGGTCTCTTTCTTCTGATACTGCTTCTAATTGTTTTTCATTCATAAAATAATCGTCCTTCATTAAACCCAAGTAACCATTCTTCAGACCAAGCCATGAGACTATCTATGTCTGACTGGAGGTCTTCCCCATCAGCTAAAGAAAGGATGGGGTGATACACCCTCGTGTCATCGGCAAAAATTTTACAATTTGACTTTATTGCACATGGCAAATCATTAATAAAAAGCAAAAACAATATCGGCCCTATGACCGATCCCTGGGGGACACCACTGGTGACCTTCATCCAAGAGGACTTCACACCTAGGGATGGGTATTGATAAGGTTTTATCGATATCGATGCCATTATCGATTCTGCTTATCGATCCAATTCCTTATGATTCCCTTATCGATACCTCGTGAATTTTGTACTAAAAGTAGGCTTTACAGGTTTTCTATGTATTTCCTTGAGTCTTAAAGTAAATAAATATGAAATTAGTCACTGTATCCTTGATCTCTGGACATAAATAAAAATAAACAAAATCGTTTTGCTTTGAAGTTATTAATTCAGACTGAATTCTATCATTCTATCTTGACTTGTCAGAGAGCCGCGCAACGTTTGGAGCTGTGTGAACAGAACGGAGGACGATTCTCGTTTCTTTCTCGCAACAAGACAGGAGTCCCAGTTAGTAACTTTAATCCGCACAAAAGTGAATCACAACTCATATTCAGGGATGAAAGTGGTGAAAAACAAAAAAAAGCTGAAACCCAAAATTACCCTCCAACACCACCTGCACGAAAATGTTTGAATTCTAGAAGCTCTGAAATGCAATCTGGGACTATTCCAGACAATAAACTGAAGTGAGTGCTGAATCCATTTAGGTGAGAAAAAAAAAAATACAACTTTCCTTATTCGGATTCATTCCAGTAGTATTCTGCTCTTACTAGGATGCAGCAGTTTTCTAGTTTGGCAGATAGTTCTGGAGGAAATCACTGAAGAAATTAACAAACTGAAAACATGGTTTGACCGAAACAAACTGTCATTAAACTTAAATAAGACAGGGATGAAATGGAGGTGTGAGAGTCACTAGGTGTTCACAGGAAACATTTATTTCTGTATGTATTTATTTATTTATGTTAGTTGCTATTATATATTTTCTGTTGTGTTTCTATTCAGGTTCTTTTTGTCTCTTTCTCTAAAATTGTATATAATAATCATTAGATTATTAATATATAAGCAAAAATAAATTTAAGGAATATTACAATTTGAAAACAAATGCATCCGAACGTGGGAATATTACAATTTGAAAACAAATGCATCCGAACGTGATGACGGCTGCAATTGCTAAATGCTAGCTTTTAACATTGAAAATGTCATAGACATGCTAACGCGTTAGCATCACTCCCGTTTTTAAGTTATAAAATACATCTATCAACTGTTTCAGAAGACCATAACAGGTCGGTTTAACATAGAAAAGGTAAATAATACTCTCAGACATATGCCCTTTAGGGTTTTAGCGGGGGAAAATTAAGTGAAAGAAAGAAAGAAATGAAGCAATCGACCGAAGCATTGCTTCAATCTGCGAACCACGCTTGGATTGGTTCAAGGTTCAAAGCAAAGCCGCGCTGCAGAAAAGTTGATTAAGGACCCGCTGCAGGGTCTGTAATCAATGTAGAGAAATGATCATTTTCCTGACAAACACCCGCCAAAACAACGGCCACTCTGAAGGACCGATAACAGAATCGTTAAGCACAAAGCTTATTGATGTCGGTGGATCGAATCATTTCTTAACGATACCCGAAAGGAACTGGTTCTCGATACCCATCCCTATTAACACCACTCATACAAACTCTCTGTTCCCTGTCACTTAAGAAATTTTCTATCCAATTACAAAGTCTTCCTTCTATACCGTACTTTCGCAGTTTATAGATGAGTCTGGCACTCGGCACAGAGTCAAATGCTTTTTGAAAATCGAGATACAGGGCGTCAAAGGGTAAGCCCTCGTCACAAATTTGCGTCCATTCTTCAAGAGTAACAAGTAAATTAGTGAGACAGGATCTGCTCCTTCGAAAACCATGCTGATCATTCGAGAGCACTTTTTCTATAAAGATTACAAGCTTATCTCGAATGATTTTTTCACATAATTTGCAAACCTGTGATGTCAGACTCACAGGCATGTAATTACCTGTTATGGTCTTTTCACCTTTCTTGAGAATTGGGGTCGCATTGGCCCTCTTCCAAGTGTCAGGAAGTCTACATTGGTCAAAAGATTATCCAAGAATGCAAAATAAGGGTAAATAGATGGCCTCAGCCGACTCTAAGAACTCGAGGATGTATTTCGTCCGGACCCATCGACTTATTAGCATTCATCTGAAGCAACAACTTTTTCACGTCTTCAGGTGAGAAAAATGTAATCTAAAACATGTTGATCAACAATTTGACCATAAAAATTAAAAGGGATCACATACCGTAAATACACTTCATAAAATCATTAAACCAGATCAGGCTTTTATCTTTTTCATTCACAAAGACCGAGTGGAAAAAACAATTTAACTCAACAGCAATTTCTTCATCATTATCAATAAACATGCCATTTTCATTTTTTAATTTTTTGATAGTAAACCTGTTTTTAGTTCTATTATTTACATAAATATAAAAAGCCTTGGGGTTCTTTTTGACCCTTTTACAGAGATTTTTTTTCAAACTCTCTTTTTGCTGCCCTGTTTTTTTTTTTATTGGCAGCATTTCGGGCCTTAACATACTCTTGATCTAGTGTAAGACTTCGTTTCCTGATATCTTTTAAAGGAAAAATATTTCTTTCTGATAGCCCTTTTAACGGAAACATTTAACCAGGGTGGACTGATCTTGCTGCCACTAGTTATTTTTACAAAAGGTACGCATTCCTTAACAGCAATATTAATTTGCTTATGAAAATACTCCCATGCAACATTCACGTCATTTGTAAGTACACAAGCCCAATCGACATTTTTCAATAAATTACAGTTTTTCGTAATCTGCTCGATTATAATCATAGCTAAATAACTCATGAGTACATGAATGATTGACGTTAATATGAAAGTCCCAGGTTAATACGCTGTGATCAGCATTACCAATAGGACATCCAACATTAACGTGCTCTAGTGCAACCGGCGAGGAAGAAATGACAAAGTCTAAACAACTTGGGGAATTAATCCCTCTCTGTCTAGTAGGCTCTAGCACATTCTGAAATAGAAACAAATCACAGATTTTATCAAAGAATTTCTGTGCAAATGAGTTTTCACCTTCATTTACAAGGCTATTCTGCAAGTCTATACTTGGCAGGTTAAAATCACCATTTATCAGCAGCTTACCTTTACAAATTCTACTTGCAATATCAAATTGTACTCATCACTTGCATCTCCTTTTCTATAAACAACACCAAGTAGATTGTCATGGAAACCATCGCTCTTCATCCAAACCCACAAGGTGTCTTTTAAACTTATGTTGTTCAATACATTGCATAATTTAACATGTATATGGTCTCTCACCATTAGTATAACACCACCTCTGACTTCAATTGTACGTAAAAGTTTAAAACCAGGTCTGCTTAAAAGACAATCAGGTATATCACATTTTAACCAAGTTTCTGTTCCAAATATAATATCCGGCTTCTCCTCACTCACACGGAATCTGAACTCATCAATTTTACTCAGAATACTCTCAAAATTAGCAGCCATACATCTAACTGTGTTAGATGTTAGGCTATCACAGTCTGAGCTAATTGCAGCTAAAGCCCCAGCAACCCCTGATTGTAATGTTACAACAGGGACATGATGTGTGGCTGCTTCCTATGCTTGTACATTTGCTTCTTCTCTTCATAAAGTCCGGGTGTTGGTAACAACCCTAAAGTTCTGTATGATGAGGTTCTGTTCTCCATTTTGTTTCCTTTGTTTCAACTCATCACGCGCTGTTCTGTCCTTGTCCCTATGTGACTGGGTAAGGTCAGGGTTCACGAAAACACTCTTGTGCCGGTCAGTTGTTGAGCATCAGAGAGACTTTGCGCTCGCCAGAAACTGTCGCCTTACATCAGCATTGCGAAACCTTACACAGATGGCGGGGTTTGCCGTCATTCCTGATCGCTCCCAAGCGGAAGACACCATTGATATCCTCAGGAGATAATCGGATATCAGCATTTCCCTCCCGAATCAATACCAGCTTAATAGCATCAGCCTCTTTCCTTTCTTGGCAAGTAGTAGCTCTCATCTCCCCCTCACAGTCTTCCCTCTCTTGAACAGGTTCAGGCAGACCATGCACGATGACATTCAATTTCCTTTTCTCAATTTCAGCTTCTTCCTTGAAGAGGTCTTGTACAACCTCCTTCACTACAGCTCTGACGTCTTTGTTACTTTCCAGTACAGATAATCTCTGTTTAATTTCAGATAAGTCACTGGCGAACTGGATTATGCTTTTGTCACATCTTTTACAGAACCATCTGATCACCCCAAGGAGATAGTTGTCTTCTAGGGCTCTGTACTTGGCTCTGTCAATATTGCAACATGGCTTCAAGTGGTACCATGTGAAGCATGCTTCACACTGCATGCTACAAGTATCAGATATTCCTGCCATGTGTGGTGTGTTAAGAGCGCTCTGATCTGCTCGGAAGGGCATCAGGAACGCTCCGATCGCAAATCGGGGATATTCAACATGTTGGATTTTTTTGGCCCGATATCGCTGTGTGTGTTGTGTCCTCCGACCAAAACAAGCACGCATCCTGTTGAATGTGACGTGCAGCCAATCAGAAAGCGAGGTGACGGACGCACGGAGCGGAAAATAAAATCAAAACAGCTGTTCTGACTTACCAGAATGTCCGGTGGTCACGCTGTCTCCACTCCTTTAAAGAACGCCTTTTCTTTTTCTTTTTGTATCGTTTTTTTCCTTCTGTTTTAAATAGTCCACAAAGTAACTCTGTTTACTCTGAAGACACGTCTAATCTCAAGAGATTTTGCGAGATTTCCTGTCTGAGCTGTGAATGTTCGTGCGTGAAATCTGTTCATGTGTGGTGGTGTTGTCCTTACCATGTCGCTGCACACTACACACTGGACGACCAAACCTGTTAGATCCATGATTTTTTTATCTTTACGTGTGTGGGCTCTCAGGTTTTGGAAACCTAAAGATAATTTTAAAATCCTGTCGTGTGAACCAGGCTTAAGGGGAAGGGCCGAGGGGTAGAACTGAGACTCAGCCTAAAAACAATCATTTTCTTAGTTATTTGATTAGATATTAGGTCCATAAGATGTCAGAAAATGGTCTAAACTGTTAATTGATGTTTTTCAGACCCAAAAATAATGCCTTCAAATGCCATTTTATCAACAGATTTGTTGCAAGATAGAAGTAAAGAAATGCAAAATACTGTAAACCAGAAAGTATTCACATTAAAGAAGATGAAATCAAAGAATTTGGATATTTAAAGAAATAAGACTGAAAATGATTAATCAATTATCAATATGGTTGCTGATTAATAGCCGATTAATTGATTCAGCTCCATCAGATAGCAAATTGGTTATACCTGTGGTGCATGTTTACTTGTACAAGGGATTATTTTAAAGCAGCGATTCCCACCCCAAAACCCTATCAATGTGTTGTCAGTCCCGGGTAGAAAAATAAGGGTCGCAAATGTTTCCACCTCTCTGTCCCTGACTGCAGGGTAATTTAATTGCCCCTCCCCAAATGATGCATTTTGAAATCCCATTCTGAGTGAATACATCAAAGTTAAATTCACTGAACAGAACAGTCGGGGCGTTCCCAGCCGCAACAGAGACATGAAATGAAGTTCAGCATGGACACGTGCGGATTCAAAGAAAGCGGGTACTGTATTTTCTTGTGTGGCGAAGCGGATGAGTTATCTTAATCATGAAACAGTTGAGAATTCTGAATGAACATGATAGGTCGGACTTCTGACACCACCCTGGGAATTTTCCAGTTAGAATAACCTCAACTCAAGACAGGTTCGTTTGCAAACCAGAGACAGGGAAAGTGATTCACAATTACACAACTGATTTTATTATTTACAAATTATTTCCTCTAACTAGAAACAAACATTATACCATGTACAATGTATTTCACACAGATCAAATCCATGAGTTCCTCTCAACCCTTAACAGTTCACTCAGATTCAAAGCAGCTCCTCAAGCTCCTCAAGCTGCAGGCAGCTGATCCACTTTCCCCGCAGGAGTACCCCCAGTGTACCACGGACACAGCAGGCAGTCTGACAAACATGGACATAGACAAAGCAGCAAAATAGAGCAGAGCAGCAGCGGCTTCTTCCAGTGATCAGTCACACCGCATCGTCACCCACAGCTGCAGCGCTAAAATTAAACAGCCATAAGTACAACCAAATGGCTGACACAGGAATCCAAAGCCATCGCTCACATACCAGTCAGCACGATGTGGAGCGACACCTCAATGCCACACGACCGCACCTGACAGCAAACAGCGACTGGCATAAAGAATGGCAAACCATCTGCAGCCACTTTCCTATGACTTTCTGTTAGACAAAATACTGAAATAAGGCCCAAACAAGTTCATAAAAACACAGCAGAATAAATATACAAAACAAAAAACAAGAAATAAGGTGCAAGTCAGTGTAGACTTAAGTGCAACAGTGAGTCCTTAGGTGTTATTTAGGAAAGCAATGGCTGTGGGAATAAAATATTTTTTTTTTAGTCTGTTGGTTCTGCATCTCGGCATTACCAGGTGTCTGCCCGAGGGCAGAAACTTAAATTGTGAGTGCAGAGGGTGTGCCGAATCCGCCATAATTTTACTGGCTTTTGACACAACCCTTGTTTTAAAAAGGTCCATGATGTCCGTGCACTGAGTTCCCATAATTTTACCACATTCCTTGACAATATTACAAAGACAGTTGCGATTAAGGTTCAATAAGTTGAGCCAACACAGGAAGGAAAAGGTTAACAGACTCCACAAAGCAACTGTAGAACATCTTCATGAAGACACCATCTACGTTGTAATTCCTAAGTTTTCGCAGAAAGTGCATTCTTTGATGTGCCTTACTGCACACTGCATTAACCTGCAATTCAAAAGATAATTTATTGTTAATTTGGGTGCCCAGATACTTATAATTCTCAACAACATCTATGGACTTCCCATCAATGGACATTTGATTCAGAACAGGTGGTGTTTTCCTGAAATCAATGTGCATTTCTTTAGTTTTGTCCACATTTATATAGAGAAAGGATGAATGGCACCACTCTAAAAAGTCCAGCAAGACCAAGCTATGGTCTGTGGAGACATCACCGTGCAGAAGGGACAGGATAACTGAATCATCTGCATTTTTATGATGTGATGATTATCATGTTGGCTTTGACAGAGATTAGTATAAAGAACAAACAACAAAGGAGATAAAATGCAGCCCTGAGGGACTCCAGTGGACAACAGCGTCGGAGAGTGTTTCATTAACTCTGACTCTCTGCGATCTGTTTGTTAAAAAGTCAATAATTCATAAAATTAGGCCAACATCAATGTTCATGTCTCTTAAAGTAGACCTGCATTAAAATAAATGCAGTCAGATCTTTGGACCAAAAAAATGACATATTTACACATAAGATCCTTCTGAATGTAGTAAAGTAAATCTGCTAGCCCAGATCTGTCATTCAAAGGAGAAATCTTCATTTAAAAATGAGAAATTTACAGCTAAAATTTAGCCCTCCGCAAAACTGTCATCATATCCGGGACGCTGCCGAGACGTCAGGGAGAAGACCCTATCCCAGCATGCATTGCGCGCGCCAACTGTAATTTGTGGATTTACGTCAGTTTGCATCTGCACCTTTTTACTGTCTTATACGGAAGGATCTACTTTTTAAAAACTTCATATTGTCTTGCAGCACGTTTGGTGAGTACACATTTTTTTTATGTTTGCTTGAAAATTATTTTTGGGGACTTTTTCATATGCCCGTTTGATTGAGTGGTGTCGCATTGAAAATCTACTGTCTTTCGCCTCCGGTGTTACCGTCGGGGGGTACGGAGGCGAGACCCGCAAAGAATTCAAGTCATTAAAAAGATATAAACCTCTCTTAGCGGCCACGGAGCTCTGCGGATTTTGCCGCAAGAAAACTGTCCTTGCAGCCACAGGTGTCACCGGGCGCTCCGCATCAAAACAGCGAGCATAGTCTCTGGACTTTTGCCAAGTTGGCTGCACCTCCATTCAGTAGACAGAGCCATGTCTGCAGCTGCACAGCAGACACGAGGGTGTGAGTGGCCCGCGGTGGAATTTAACGAGCGCATGCACTCGGTAAGCGCATCGGAGGCAGTGAGAGAGGCGTCGGGGAAGAACCGCGTCCGCTGTCGATGTCGCCGCTGATCTGAGCATGCAGAGCTGTATCTCGCATTCATTGCTGCTTACTTTTGGATGTTGAAACCAGGATGTGTATAACAGTAACATTACTAACAGATAAAATCAATTTCAATGCGGGATCGGACTGAAGGCGGGAGCGCGTCGTCTTGTCCCCGACGTCATGGAAATGATCCAGATGTACAAACTGTTTTCGCAGAGGGCTAAATTTTAGCTGCAAATTTGTCATTAATAAACGAAGATTTCTCCGCTGAATTACAAATTTGGGCTTATAGATTTACTTTACTGCATTCACAAGGGTCTTATAAATACATATCAGCTATTCCTTTCTGAAATCTAACCACATTTATTTCAATGCAGGTCTACTTTAATCGCTCTGACAATACATGCGGTTGTATGCAGTTAAAAGCGGAGGAGAAATCAATAAACAACATCCGAATAAAGGTATTTGCACCTTCAAGATGCTGCAAAGCCAGATTAAGTAGAGTGGAGATCGCATCATCCACCCTGGATCGAAGCATTTCATTTGAGAAAACCACTGATGGATTAATAGATTCAGCGCCCGAGTCTTGGAGACGGAGAAGAAATTCGCGGGTGTACTGGACGACGCCGCTGTTTGCGCACAGGCCCCAGGACAGGTACACCACACAGGTAAGAATGAGCAAATATCCCAACCAGGCCATTCTGTTGCAAAAATATGCATCGCAGATGATGTGAACAGCTGTCAATT